>NC_056730.1:587728665-587813665 GCF_019279795.1 Protopterus annectens | reverse complement strand
GCTCTCTTTAACCTTCTTCATCTAAACAGAACCAATGGTAAAGCACTCACACTAGAGACCAAAACCTCTAGTGCCACAGTAAAAACAACAAAAGCTGGTTTGATAGATACCTAAAGTAGTAGATTCCCATTTCCGAAATAGGCTCCCACTTACATATCAAGCAGAGTACTTCCCATGACCTTTTAAAACCAGCCCATATGACTGGCTAAGGGCAAAATCTACTTAATGGTCATACTATACATTTCATATAATGTTAGAGGATATGTCTAACCTTTTCAATGGACTCTTTGGCTGTAAGCCTAGTAAGAGCCTATGAACCTATAATAACGAATACTGATGTAAGAGACAAAATTATTAAAAAAATAATAAACTGCCCTTAATGGTTTAATGTTCACTTACCTGACCCTATAATTAAAAAAAAATCTTCCATACAAGAAATATCTCACTGTATCATATTTGATGATCTGTCCACCAGCTTTGTCCAAACTGATGCCACACATATTCCATCACCAAATATCAAGCACCATCACCCTTGTATCAAATAAATGGTTTCTAGTGCCTACTGGTTCCCTAAACTCATGCATTCAGTGGCTCTCCAAGGTAACCACTGCTGAACACTGTAATTATCCAGTACAACTAACCACCACAGTGTCAGTGGCTCAGCAAATAGCAGACTAACACTAATGTGTTAAATGATAAGAAAGGTGGTGGTTCTATCCCTGAATCTGTTGTTTAGATTTGTGTTTCAACAGTGATTCCACAGTATAATATTAAGGGGAGCTGTCACTCAGATTACACATCAAACTCCAGTGTCTCCGGCATATGTTGGCAGCAATTTAGACAGAAGTTAAAGATCTTATGTTGCTGAATATGAAGAATATTTTTAATAAAGAACTAAAATAATTGTATTTCCCACAGAAACAAGACTCAATTATAAGGCAAAAAGTCATAGAGATACAAACTAGAAAACTCTAACCAAAATGCAAAAGGCGGGGGCGTATCCATATTCATCAAGGATACCCACACCTCTAGGTTAGTGGCACAGCACGATGCTTCAGAAATCATCCACTTGCAACTAACAATGGGCAAAACTGCAATTCAAATTGTAGCTTGCTACAGATCACCCACCATGTCCCAGGACCCTCATTCCACATTTCTGGAAACACTGGGAAACATAAAGGTCCTACCAAACACAATATTAGGTGATTTCAATTACCCAAACATTAACTGGGAGTACTACTAAAATACTAACTCCCTTGCCCAACATTTCCTAGAATTTATAAACTCAAATGCCCTGGTTCAAATGGTCAACACTCCCACCAGAGGTGACACCATACTGGACCTGGTCATCATCAATATGGGCGACCGGTGTTCCACACTGGAGGTCAACCCCTCACTGGTTAGATCTGGCTGTAAACAAATCACTTTGGATATCCACATTCTGCCTCCACCCTCGGACAAGGAAACCACCGTGAAAAACTTTTCAAAAGCAAACTTCATGTTACGTAAGACTGAGGTGGAAAGTTTCAAAGCCCCCATACTGAAGGATAACGCTGTCCAAGCTGCAAAATCCTTTACTAATGCATTCTATGGGCACCTACAAAATGCGTGGATTGTGCCATCCCAAGCAAAACCAAGACTCATTCCTCCAAGAAAAGGAAACCAGTCTTGTGGACTCCTGCTATAAACAAGCTATACAATAGAAGGAGGAAACTAGTACAGAAAAGAATAAAATCCCAAGAAGGGAAGACATCCCTGATCAGTATCAGCAAGAAACTACGATCCCCCTCATAAAATCATCCAAGGCGAGCTTCAAAATAAAAATTGCCAAGGACTCCAAAGATAACCACAAGGCATTCTTTAGCTATGTCAAGAATCTAAGTGGCAATGCTCAGATCTGCTCAGAGTTAGTGCAGAATGGCACAAAATACACTGAACCGGCCTATATCACCAACATCCTGGCAGACAGGTTCAGCGCAAACTTCTCCCCCCTCTCACCCCCAAAAGGACCCATAACCATACCAGAAGAATGTAGAGTCCCTGAAATCACAGACACTCAGGTTAAAACAGCCCTCTCCAAAGCCAAAAACACAACAGCAATGGGACCAGACGGTGTTCCAGGCTGCATCCTACACAAGCTCAAAGACAAACTAACCCCTCACCTAAACACACTGTTCAAACTCAGCCTCTCTACAGGCTACATACCCTTAGAGTGGTGCACAGCAACAGTTATTCTGCTCTACAAAGGTGAAGCCACAACAGACCCCAGGAACTATCGCCCTATAAGCCTGACTAGCTTGGTCTGCAAGGCTATGGAGTGCATCATCATGGAACTCATTAACAGAGACACTGGGAACCTCTAAACACTGGACCCTACCCAGTTCGGCTTTGTTAAGGAAAGATCATGCCTCCTAAACCTGGTGGACATCTTTGAGACAGTTACCAAGGCTATAGATGAGGGAAAGGTGGTACACACAGCCTACCTAGACCTCATAAAGGTCTTCAACACCATTCCCCATTCTGGTATTATAGACAAACTCATCAGACTGAACATAAGCCCCTACATCACAAGATGGGTTGCCAACTGGCTCATGGACAGAACCCACATGGTGAGAGTTACGCGAGCTAGGTCTGACTCTAAACCGGTTACAAGTGGCATTCCCCAGGGCTCAATCCTAGGACCCTTTCCATTCGGCATATACTTCTCAGTGGTACAGGCAAGCATAGGAGGGCTATGGCTGACAAAGTTCGCAGACGACTGCAAACTAGGGGCTATAATTGATTCTCCAGCTGACACAGACATCCTCCAAAAGGGTCTCACTGAGATGGATACCTGGTGTCAAAATCATGGCCTCAAGCTAAATGCCAAAAAGTGCATAGTCATCTGCTTTGGAAAAAACAAAGTACCCACAAACTACCACATAGGTGATAGTATTCTAAATACGGAAGATGTAATAAGGGTTCTGGGTACCCAAGTAGATAGTAATCTGACCTTTGACAATCACATTGCCAAAATGGTTAGAAAATCCTTCTACGTGGCCCACCTAATCACAAAAGGGTTCGCACCCAGATCAAAAGAGGTAATTGTGCCCCTCTACTCATCACTCATCAGACCCATCATAGAGTACAACGCCCCATTTGGGATGTACCTTACAAGACACCTGCAACAGCTGGAAAGACCACAGAAGTACCTCACCAAGAAGATCACTGGCCTCAAACAGATGCCCTATGCAGCTCGACTGAAGAAACTCCAGCTGTACTCAGTTACATACCGCCTACTCAGAGGTGATCTCTGCCTGACATACAAGGCTATGTCCAACCCAGAATTGATGGACATGCTCCACCTAAAGAAAACCTTATCCCCTTGAGCCACACACTCTAGGGATCTAAACCTCACCACAACAATAAATAGGACATGCTGGAAGGTTAGATTCCTGTCCCAGAGGCTTCCCATCCTTTGGAACAAGATCCCAATCTACTTTAGGCATAGCTCCTTGCTAACACTCCTCAAAAGAAACTTTGAGTGGATGGGAAACAGAAAGTTTACCTCGGGGATCACTTCAGTGGCTCTGCTGGACAGAGGCACAGAGAACTAATATAAGGGGGTGGTGAAAGCCAACACATTCTGGCTAGGCTTATAAATGCCTTCGGGTAGATAGCCTATTACCTACCTATGAACCTATGAACCTATGAACAGCCATCAGCCTTAATAAAATATAAAAAAGTGAACAAAACACAAAACAAAGTATTACAATCCAGCCATTTACTCCCTCTCTCCAACAAATTATGCCTTTATAGACTGGCTGTATGGCATAAAAGGGATGGAGCCCTGCCTATATTATCCAGATAATCCATGTTCAGTTGGTATTCTGGGCACTGGAACAGTCATCCTGGAAAGGGAAAGTTGTAATGAGGCTTTATCTGCTCACCTCTCCTGGGATGTTGGGAATGGCATCCAACCTTATGAATTCCTAGCTGAGACTGCAAATCTAGCAGGAGGTATCTGCTTATGAGAAGAATTTGGGCTGGTTGGGTCTGCATCTGTTATACTGGTGATAACATTCCTAGGCTGTGCCCATAATTTGGGCTGGTTGGGGGCTACATCAGTTATGGCAGCAAAAAACATTCCTAGGATGTGTCCATTGTGCACCCACCTCTTTGGCATTTGCTGAAGTATGTATAAGTGATGCTGGGCCTACAAACATTTCTGTGGGTAGCCAGGATGACACTAGCACAGAGCCCTGTTGTCCTCAGTGTCTTAGGCTGCAATAAAAGCTGCTATCCACCAGCAAGTAGGAGAATAGCTGCTGCTTCTCTTTTGGGAAGAAAGCAAACCAGACTGCCAGCAAAGGGGAAATCAAAGATCAAAGAGGTGCACCTTGGTGCAGCAAACATTCATCTACCACTAGGGAATATAAATGAGAGACAGATGAGTTATAATATTGTTGGACTGTCCTTATTTTGTTCAATTGTTCACATTGTGTAGTACTATAATATGACTTGTTCACATCTCTCATGATAATGTTAATATCAAGCTATCTGTTTTTCTAATCTAATCCTCTACCACTTTTTAATTAGTTTCCCCTCTTATGAGCAATATATGCATTAATATGCTCCTAGTACAATAACAAACCAGGAAATTAAATCCTTTCTTTTTTTAGTATGTGTCAAATATTTGATTTTTGAATGTTCTACAAACACTTGTCAGCATGTCTGCAGGATGTTCCCACATCCTTCCACAAAACAAATTCGATCACAATCCCACTTATACTTCACCTGTCCTTTATCAGGCATTTTTGTGGACTAATCTCTATAGGAAATAGAGTGGCAGATGATGACTTCAAATCAAAGGGGGGCTGCAGGAGACAGCTGAATGGGTGGGGTCAATGGGAAGGGGTGCGGCCAACTAGAAAGGGGAGGAGCTATGCTCAAAACCACAAAAACTGTAACTTTAATTAAATACTCTGCCCTGGGTGTCAAACCATCATTATGAGAGTCCAATCAAGACAAAATGAAGTGTAGAAGAAAAAAAATATTTCAATGCATTGGCTGCATGACAGCCTACTTAATATCTAGATGGAAACAAAAAGGTTGTGAGGCATGAAAAAATAAATTACTTTTTAAATACATTACTGGAATGCCAGTCAAAATCAAATATAAGAAAAACAAGCAGCACTCAACTCAAACCACTTCTCCTTGCACTGCAGTTCTAATTATAATTTATATTCAGCTTTATTAAAGTACCAAGTAACACGCTGAAAGTAGCAATCTCTGTGATACCCCCACTTGTAAAAATGTTTCTAATCCAAAAAAGATTTGCTGCCTGACAACACTATCTACTTGTTTAATTGGGAAAACATGATTAAAGTAAAAAATGAAAAGCAAACAAGAAACAAGCTCAAGATACATTGCCTAAAAGATTATTGCACAGGTTATAGACCACACATGATAGATTGGCCTTCTGTTTAGTTTACAGGTAAAGCCTGCAAAGATGACTGCAAGTCTTCAACAAATGTAATGAGCTTCTTAAAATAATGTAATCCTGTCCTTTATTAGAAATAATGTCATACGCATTTCAATATCCAAGGCTTATTCATTATCTAGTTATGTAAGTATTCTCTGCATGGCAACAACAGAAAGGCTTTCAACACTGACAGTTCTTTAACAGTATGCTTATTAAAGCTTACTTGCATCTTACAATGTCAGACAAGCTTACCTGATGGTCATTAAAGCATTGCTACTTAAACACAGAGCAACAGGTACTTTCTGAATAATAATAAGCATAAATCAACAGTATAAAATATGACAGAAACCAGAACATTCTGCAACATCAAGGACAGATCAAAAGCCACTGTAGTACTTGTGTCTACCTTGGATGGGGGGATACTCTGCACATTTACACTGCATAACTGTTCCTTGCCTTACTTGGACACATCCAGAGTCACTACATGGGGGAGTGGGGTGCAACAAGTATGCCACAATTTGAAATCTCTCTGGCTGACTGTGATGGCCCTGACCCATTTGTCATACCTCTCAACCTCAGAGCAAGAAATCTGGACAAAGCCATACATAGAAGTGGGCAGGGGTGGCTCGTTCTATAGGACTGCAGGACTGCAGACCCCCCAGCTGTGGAAAGAAAACAAAAACAAAATAAAAAAATGGAAAAAAACAAATAAAAAAACATTTTCTCAGTCCTGGAATGACTCGCGCATGCACAATGTAGACTGGGAACTCTCCCGGAACTCACACATGCGAGTTTCACAGATGGGAACTCCAGACTGCTTTGTCAGCAGTCCAGATAGGAGGAAAGACCATCTCTGCCCTGCAAACCCAGATGTCTATGCAGTGACAACTGCCCAGAATGGAAGACATCTACACTGCAACGTCCGCAGGCTGGAGCCTGCTCTCGCAGGGGGAAACCTGACTTTGGAGCCTGCTCTCATGGGGAATCTGTTACCGGAGCCTGTACGGGACAGTAGATGGTTACTGGAACCTTGTAGGGAATGGTAACAAAAGGTGACTGTTACTGGAGCCATCTCTCAGCACAGGTAGGGAACTGAAACGTGTGTGTGTGTGTGTGTGTGTGTGTGTGTGTGTGTGTGTGTGTGTGTGTGTGTGTGTGTGTGTGTGTGTGTGTATACACATCTGTATATATATATATAATTTAATAATGAAATGAACACATTCTAGGAAACCAAATGATCCCATTCAGATGGGAAGCTGAGAGACCACCATGCTTCCTAAAGGTCTGTAGAGTTATAACTTATGTAATAGCCTTCAAATACCATTGGCTTAGTGTACTTTTGTGCAGTTCAGTATTATTTAACTATTTTTCCAAAAGACAATAAAAATCAAGACATGCATCAGCAATAACCTTAAATTTCATTAACAGACATATTTTCAGAAGCCATTAAACTAATAACCATCCACTATCTAACTGCATTTGATCTCTGGTTCAGAGAAGAATGATCCAAGCAACAGGAAATAAATAGTGTTTTTCTGTGTATAACTGCTTAAAATGTAAATGTATTCTTCTAGCAAACTCTGTGAAGTTTCATAAGGTTATGAATCTGCTATACAGTGAGTAAGCTTCGGAGTAGTGCAGGATAGCAGGAATGGCTGAGATTATTTTTTAACTGTTTTACATTAACAATGTTTATAACAGCCAACAAGGAATTTTTATGATTTTAGTATTCCTATCATAGCCTTCAAATGCGTCTGAGCAACAGATAAAAGTACTGTATGGTGTAATTATGGGCATTTTCATTTAAATGCTTCTCTTTGTAAGATGTGTATACAACTGAATGTGTGTTTACAGCAGATGGTTTCAGTGAATGTGAAACTTCACAAATGTAACTGATTCAAAAATGTCTTCTAAAAGACTTTAATGGCTGAAGCTATGGTAGAAGAATATATCCTTTTCATACTTCAGAAACTACAATGTGCTTATTTCATAGCCTCATATTTAACTGTGTTGAGAAATGGAATAAAATTGTTACCGGTGTCTATCTGCAGGCTACATAATATCTTACATTTAAAATATGTTCTGTCAGTCTGAATAGTGCAACAATAAACATAGTCATTACAGGAGCATGGCAAGAGCACATTACACTGCAACGGAGATCTCAGCATTTTAAGCATACTTTTGAGTTTATCTTTGTGTTGGTAATGTCCAGAAATTATGTTTTGACTGTGTAATATCTAGATGGTGCTAGGGGAATAGATTCAGTCTTCTACTCAATATATGTCTGTAGACTTCTAGCCATATCATTAATCCAGCAATGCCAGCATTTTGCTGCCTGGAGCTTTGTAGATCCAACAAATTAATCAGTGACCTCTGGTTTGACTGACCTTATCACTTTCCTTTATCTTATGTTCTAATAATTAGTGGTTACCCTTGTTTTCCTTCACCGTCTTACCTTATACATGCCCTATATCCGGTTGTTAATTTCCCTTATAGCAGTGAAAGCCCACAGTTAAACTCTGATGAAAGCAAGGCAACCAAAGAATCTGTCTTTCTGGGATATGTTTTCTTCTCATCATAGATTAATTAACAGATAAATTACTGATTTGTTTGTATGGAGTCTAGTACAAGTGTTCAAATGCTGTTAGATCATGAGATACTTGTTCAAAGCCATTTGCACAAATAGGTAAGTGCTCTAAGTCTCACTAGCTCAAACTTGCTTAACTACTTAGTCCTACTAACACCCAAACCTACTAAACCATATAGCCCTACCAGAGCATTATCTCTTGCTCTAAACCCAATTTCTCATTCCCTTACTCAAAACACCATTCCCCTGATCACTATGTAAACCTAAAATTCAACCCCTCTCTCTTATCCAAAAGAGACTCCCCATATTCTGGAATAGACTGCCCATAATGTCAAGTAGATTGCCTCCTTGGCCCTCTTCAAAAGGAACCTTGACGACGGGATATGAGATAGGAAATTTACCCCAGGGATCATGTTACTGTCCATAGACAGGGGTCCAGGGAAGTAAATATTGTGGGCAAAAATAGCCAGGGAATTTTTATGGCTAGGCTTGTATAGGTCCTAGGGCCGATAGCCTAGTACCAACCTATGAACCTATTCATCAATTGCTCCCTAACCCTAAACTCCCTTCTAACTCCATACCCATAGGTCCCTCTCCTGCTCCCTAATCCTAAAATCCACCTGCTATTCCATAACCCTAAAATTCCCCTCCTACTGTCTCCCAATGGCTGTCACACGTACCTCACTCGGACTTGAATAATGATTTTGGGTAAGATGTAGCAGCTGCTTGCATGAACTGCTATCCAAGTGTAAGTACAAGAGACAGCATGTACGAGCTTCATAATGCTCGATTCCCTGGCTTTAAGACAGTGGTCTTCAAGCTCTTTGGACTTGACTGCTTGTAGGAGAACCATTTATATGGCTGAAGATTGGTTGTGTAGGTAGATTGACTGGGCCAAAAGAGTCCATTTTTAAAAACAAGCTATAGCAATAAATGAAAACAGTTTAATCAAAGTCACATTACATTAGACAGAAGAATTCTGATGCATGTAGCAAACACTGAATTAGACAAATATTGGGCAGTTACAGAAAATATTTATTCAAAGTAAAAAGCTACAGTTGGCTTAGTACCAAACAGATGAAGTAAGAAAGACTGGAAGTTAAATTAAGGTTAAAAAGTACTTGCTTTTTCAGTATCAGTATGCTATTAAGCATATAGGCATGAAATAAATTAGCGGTAATCTTGGACGTATGTGCAAACACTTAATAAATGTGATGTTCAGAATCCTAACAGGAACTACATTGCAGAAGTGTTAAATATATCACAGTCCTCTACCTTTTAGACTGTATTTAATTGTGATTATGTATAAATATAAATATATGTATACACACACACACACACACACACACACACACACATATATATATATATATATATATATATATATATAAACTATTTTGTAGTTATGTGGGTAAGTTAACTAACAAGTAGGGTTTTCTTGCTTTTTTTCAAGGCTGGAATGGTGGGTATGTTTATGATGAATTCCAAATCCAGCCCAACAAAAAGGTGAAGCAATAAAGCCCTGAGAGGACAAACTTGGATCAAAAGTTTAATACACAGACACCATTAACGCTCACAAAAATAAGTTTTCGTTTGACATACACTTCATCAGATGCAGGTTTTGCTTCCTAAATGCCAGGTATACATATGTTTTTCAGCTTAGGTTGTAACAATTAATTCAGTAATTGGTTCACTTTTCATTGGTTGATATGTAAGAGAAATAGTATATATAGAAGGAGTTTAATTCAAGCCTGCATCTGATGAAGTGTATGTCAAACGAAAACGTATTTTTGTGAGTGTTAATGGTGTCTATGTATTAAACTTTTGATCCAAGTTTGTCCTCTCAGAGCTTTATTGTTTCACCTTTTTGTTGGGCTGGATCTGGAATTCTTGGTGAACTTTTAGCCCATTTGGTAGTTATTTTGATTTACTGGTATGTTTATGATGTTAGCAGGTAGGGAATGTCAAAGTTTTGGGTAAGAGGTACAGAAGATGTGAGAGATTCAGTATATGATGTGGTAAGGTTGATCATTATACTTTAGCGATAGCTGAGGTTCATAGACATTTGGGATAAATTTGGGGTTTTATTTCATCAGGCAGTAAGTGTCAGTGACTGAAGTGAAGGATTCTCTGAACAGGTATGAAAGAATATATTGGGACTAAACGTTTAAAGGTAACATGTTAACTTCAGAAATAAAAATGCATTGGTGTACCATTCCAAAACATGAGCATATGAAATGCATGTTAGACTTTTTGGTGCCACTTTGTCACACTTCCTCTATAACTTTGAAGGCAAAAAGTACAGCATGCCAAAAGGCATATATTTCATCAACAGAACACATGAGCTTGACTATATATGAGAATGAAAATGTAAAATACATTTTAAATGAATGTAGTGAAGTTTCCTTTCACAATGTGGCAGGTATTATAAATAATTCAACCTCAGATTTGTCAGATTGTAGTGTGTGTGTGTGTGTGTGTGTGTGTGTGTGTGTGTGTGTGTGTGTGTGTGTGTGTGTGTGTGTGTGTGAAAGCTGCGGTGGTGCAGGGTTAGTGTTGTTGCCTCACAGCAAGAAGTTCTCCCATTCAATTCTCGGCTAGAGCGCCTTCTGCATGGAGTCTGCATGTCCACCCTGCAGTCGAATGGTGTTTGAAAGACATGCGTGAATGGGTGTTCCTTTGTTGAAGGTTGAGTGTCGGGCTGGCACCTTGACACCATAAAAATCTACTGCCAATCATTAGCAGACTGGAGTTCTGCTGTGGCGACCCCTAACTGGGAAAAGCCAAAAGAAACATGCTGTCTGTGTGCATGTGAAATGTTCCAAGTGCTATATGGTGGTGGGTAGAGAACAGGCTTGGGCCCAGGTGGAAAAAGCTTGAATTCCCTACCCACCACCATTTGTAAGAAAAAAAAGCAGATTTTTCCCTCATACTTGTTCTGTTCCTCATAAAAATCTGTGGTTTCTGTATTTTTTTGTGTTTGCAAAGTCAGTAGTGCATTAGTGCATTGTTGCCTAACAGCTACAGGCTCTATGGTTTGATTATTGGCTGAGGTGCCTTCTGTGTGGAGTCTGCATGTCCTCCCTGTGTTTGTGTGGGTTTCCTCTGGTGTCTTCCCATCTTACATAGGCATGTGTCTGTCTGGAGTGTTTCTCCCTGGGCCTCTGCTGAAAATTGGCTTTTGTTCCAAGTCAGACTTCCCCGGTTAACAAATGTTAAATAAAAATGACAAGCATTTGAATTTTAGACATCATATTCTCCAGAAAGTACATGGTAACACAAAAGCGTTTATTCTAGCAATTTTTTAAGTTTATAAGATGGATATTTGGAGTTTCTCCCTATTTTTGGGACTGTATTCCCCCATTATTGGCATGCTAAGGTTGAGAGCTATGGTAAGAAATGAATTCACTGAATATGTTTGGGGGCTGTATTCCCCCATTACTGGCTTTGTCCAAGTGTTTTCTACTAAGAGGTTGACAGCTATGGTGAGAACTGAATTCACTGAATATGTTTGGGGGCTGTATTCCCCCATTATTGGCTTTGTTCAGGTGTTTTGTGCTAAGAGGTTGACAGCTATGGTGAGAACTGAATTCACTAAATGGTAGCCATTTAAGTTTCAGTCTTCCTCTCTTTCACAAAACAGCTGATTTGTCATAGTGGTATGTTGCTCTGACTGTTTTGAACAGGGTCTTGGGTCCAAAACGTGGCAGTAAAATATATGGTGGTAACACAGCATTTTAATCTAGCAACTTTCCAACATTATACAAGATGTTTAAAATGTGTCCCTGGTTTTTGGGCTTTTGTCCTCCCCCCCACAATAAATTTTGGCTTTTTCCAGATTTCTTGTGCTGCAAAGTTCAGAGGTAGAGCTGAGTGAGTAAATTTTACAAGGAGTTGAGAGCTGCAGGAGAGCAAAAGTTTAGTGCTTCTTAAGCTGAGTCTGTTTGTATTGTTAATAGCACAACAGGTAGTATATTTGCTTTTGATGCAGAAGGCTGTAGGTTCTACTCCCACAGTAGATAGATGCATTGCTGATACTGTACTGTGTTGCAAAGGGGATTGATGCTGCACTCCTTTTTGGCAAAGATACCTAGTAACTATGAACCTGTTATCAGTTTGCCATCCATTCCCTATTGCAATATTACTAGCTTATCATTTTTTTTAGTGTAAGATAGGCAATTTATTCCTCAAGGGTAAAAGGCACTTTATTTGTAGATGAAACAATGAAATATAAAGTTGTTTGCTTGCAGCAACCTCTTCATTAGTTACATATCTCTTTAATGTGGAATTATTTAGATGGCTTTTACTTCTTCAGAGATTTTGCATATGTACTGATACTGGTGGACTGTAGATGTTTGAGTAGACTTTTATGATGGAAATGTTCTGAATTGGGCAATTTTGTCATTATTGGTGCATGCATTTTGTTTCATTGTTTACTGGAAACATTTCAAAATGATACATTTAAAACGCCATCTAAAACTGTACTGTATTGTAAAAGGAATATAATTTAATACAATCAGGAAGGTGTATGAAAAAGCATGTGTATGTTTCGTGTGCAAGGGGCCTGTGATTTAAAAACAGCCCAAACCAAAGTTAATCTTTATCTGCCACTGGCAAAATGTATTTTCTTTGAATGTGGATTTCAATGCTGTTTCAATGAATGTGAGTTTCAACGGCAGATAACTTTTAATGCTAAGTCTGTTTTCATTGTGAGACTGCATTGCTTTGTTTAGCAGATATCTATTAGTGTTTGTGCTGTAAAATGCAAAATAAAACTTCCAAGTAAAGTCCAAATCATTGCAGAAGTAAAGCAGTATGCACATTAGTGTTTATGGTAAATGGGGTGAAATAACCAAATAATGGTTCATTGGAATGACTGCAGGGGAGAAGGCTCCATTCACCCATGATTTTGTGAGGGGGGAAGGGCAGCAAACTCAAAGACAGCCCCAGCTGAACTATACCTCTCAACTGTCCAGATATTTGCAGAATGAATAGATTTTTGCTTCTTATTTTTGGTTTGTTCCTCATAAAAACTTGTGGTTTTCTGGCAAATCATTTAGGAATGCAGTCACTAAATAATAACAGACACTGAGTTTCAGACTTCATAACCTTCAGAAAAATGCATGCTAAAGCAAGACCTGTTATTCTATCAACTGTCTCAGTTTATACAAGAGCAATTTTTAGTAATGTTTATATGTTCCCCTAATATATTTGGCCTTGTCCAGATTTCCTGCATTAACAGGTTGAGAGGTACGTGCAAATAAATTGCTTTATAGAATTAGACATATCCAAACCTCTCAACTGTCCCCGATTTTGACTCAAAATGTTGCTCTTCCCCTAATAATGGCTCTGCAAAATGGTAATATTGGAAGAAAACATGGAGGGTTTACAATTAATAAATAACTGTCATAATCAGAGTTATAGATTACTTTGATTTCAAAAATGCACGTAGACTCTTTTATTTTGTCAGCTGCTCAAGTTAGCAGTACTAATATTAAAAAGTGACCCTTCTTTGACAGGTTCCAAGGTGTATTGTGTGGCTATTTTATAGTTTTGCATCACATTTTTGGTCCATTTTTCATAAAATTGTGCTTTTTTGGCAAATTAGTGGCAAAACATTAAAGACAGAAGTTAGAAAATAATGACAGATATTTCGGTTTCAGATTTCATACCCTTCAGAAAATTCATACTACTGCAAGACCTACTATTCTATTATCTTTCTAAGTTTATAAGAGCAATATTTAAAATGTGTCCTTATTTTTGGGCCTTTGTCCCACTTCTATCTATGGCTTTGTCCAGATTTCTTGCTCTGAGGTTGAGAGGAATGACAAATGTGTCAGGGCCATCACAGTCAACCAGAGACATTTCAAAATGTGACATACTTGTTGCACCCCACTCTCCCATGTAGTGACTCTGGATGTGTCCAAGCAAGGCAAGGAACAGTTATGCAGTGTAAATGTGCAGAGTATCCCCCCATCCAAGGTAGACACAAGTACTACAGTGGCTTTTCATCTGTCCTTGATTTTGCAGAATGTTCTGGTTTCTGTCATATTCTTATACTGCTGATTCATGCTTATTATTATTCAGAAAGTGCGTGTTGTTCTGTGTTTAAGTTGCAATGATTTAAGGACCATCAGGTAAGCTTGTCTGAGATTGTAAGATGCAGGTAAGTTTTAATAAGCATACTGTTAAAGAATTGCCAGCATTGAAAGCCTTTCTGTTGTTGCCATGCAGAGAATACTTACATAACTAGATAACGTATAAGCCTTGGGTATTGAAATGCATATGACAGTATTTGTAATAAAGGACAGCATTACATTATTTTAAGAAGCTCATTACATTTGTTGGAGACTTGCAGTCATCTTTGCAGGCTTTACCTGCAAATTAAACATAATGCCAATCTTTCATGTGTGGTCCATAACCTGTGCAGTAATCCTTGTTTAATGCTAATAATGAATTATAATCCAATCCATCCAGATGGTTAAGGAGGTTTTAATTGTTTTATCTTCTTTGTCTTTCTTTTAAATTTTTTTTCTCCTTCCTTTCTTCTTTCCCTTTATCATCTCCTTCTTCTCTTGAAATAAGGTCTCTATTATTTGCAGTAATAACTCAGATGTATGCCGTACATAATATGATTTAATCTCTGTTTACTTAATTGTACCACAGTTCAGTATCTTAAACTTCTACAACTTATTTTGTCTGACAGTTTATATCTTAATGCACGTATGTATATAATGTGTGCATATGTGTGTTTTTATAATGCTTGTCACTCTTTCGAGTTTTTCTCCTTGGGACTCTGCTGAAAATGGGCACTGCCTCAGATGGACAAACCTGGTGAACAAATGTCAAAATAAAAATAATAAATAAAATAAATGTAAGGCAATTTGATTACATTATTCTAACCTTGTAGGTATGGTAAAAACTTTCTAGTGATTGCTCTTTTTGGAAACTCATCTCAAATGTTCTTTCTACCTAAGTGTGATTTAATATCTTCATTTGCTCTTTCACAATACTGCTAGGGTGGAGAACATAAGCCAAACTGCAAATGTACTATAGACGGTTGTTTCTTGGACTCAAGAAATTAAAACTGCAAAACAATCTTCCTTTGTGGTCATCTTGCAAGCATAAATAACTGTTTCATTGTTCCAGTACAGTTTTATGAATTTCCATGCTCTTCTACTGCTCAGTTTCCCTTGTTAGTACCCTGCTTGTCCATTTTTCCTATCTCATCATGTCACTTCCTCCCGAAGGCTTTATATTGGCTGCATATAATCTTGTTAAGAATTCCTTAGCCTCGGTAGCAACACATTCCATAATATCTTACCAGGGCACCACTGGGACATGTTCTTTAACTCTGTACAAGAAATACAAAATCTTATACTATAAGACAGTTGACTAAACAGACATCCCTAGTTCGGAAATAGCATACCACTGTGTCAATTCCCACAACTACTCAGCTATGGGATGACCCACCATTACCCCCATCTCTCTCTCTCTTCTCTGTACAGAAAGTGGCTAGTATCATTTGCTACAAAGAATATGTGTTTGTTGCTTATAATAATTGTCTTTTTACAAATTCACACACACACACACACACACACACACACACACACACACACACGCACACATGCACATGCACACACGCACATGCACACACGCACACACACACACACACACACACACACACACACACACACACACACACACATAGATATACATACACACACACACACACACACACACACACACACACACACACACACACACACACACACACACACACACACACACACACACACATGCACCCACAAACACATGCACACGCACACACACACACACACACACACACACACACACACACACACACACACACACACACACACACACACACACACACATGCACATGCACACATGCACACACACACACACACACACACACACACACACACACACACACACACACACACAGGTATGGGCATATGTCATTTCATTGTATTTTCATTGTATACTCATTTCACTGAATATGAACTGAGTGAGCCAGCACAAAGAAGGGTTAAATGTTTCAGAAGGAAAACAAAATAAGCAAAAAACTCACTGAGTGCAATTCACTGAAAACTTACTTGACTGAAAGCACATTCCATCAAATCAGTCTACTTAATGAACATAATATTAAAAAAATTGAAGGAGTCAAGCCTCTCTGCACCTGAACACCCCCTTATTTTTATAAACTACTTCTATTGTCACACAACCATGCAGAAAAGAAAAAACACACCAGACACAGTGAATCTGGTGCACAACCACAGATTTCTACAGATCATATGGTATGACAACATGGCAACCAATACCAATCCACATACACTCTTCTAGACTCACTTCCCAAATAAGTCCTATAAATAGAAACAATGTTGCATGTTATATGTAGACACACAGTTTTCTATTAATTGTGATTTAATGACAAGAGTTTCATTTGAAATAAGTCTTCAATTGAGTTCAACTATTTGCGATACAGAGAAGTGAGCATTCAATAAAATGACATACACCCCTGTGACATATAAAATTATTTCATCTTTTTTACATATCTCGTTATAAAACTAATAATTATATTCCATCCAATCAATGGTTGCAAGCTATTTTATTTACTTACTTTAATACTACATCCAACCTCTCTACTGTAATTTTAATTTCACTTTTTAACTCATGTTTACATGCACCATTGACCAGCTTAACTTCCCATTTTATATACTAAAGTGTCTTCTCTGTCTTATACCTTTTTATTACATAGAATTCTGCTACATTCATTAATTCATTCCTGGTTATAACATATCTCTTATTCACTATTTTCAGTTTCAAATAATGTTTCCTTCAACATAGTTTTCCATTTTCCCCAAAATAGATGCATTTCCCCTTTTTCCTGTTCAATAAAACCTCTGTCTATTAATAAATCTTTCCTTTTTTGTTCAAATCATAAGTTCCTCTTTTTTTCTTGAAACACTAAATGTTTCCATCTTGTCAGTTTATCAAAATCTCACAGCCTGGCTCCCTGGCACAAAAGATGATGTCCTGATACTGCAACTTAGGGTGACCAGGGTTCAAACAGTAGTCCTTTCATTGAAAGAGCAAGGCAGGGAGGTGGAATGAATGAAGGGACATGGCTTGATTACCTCTCCCAGAGGATGAGGAGGGATGGATGCATTTAGGGGCACACTAGTGAAAATTTCACTTTGGAGACTATATACAGCAGTATACATGCTTCAAGGAGAGGGGTGAGGCTGCTTTACAGAAACTGTCCTTTGCAGAAGTCATGGAATGCCCTTCACTGCAGCCCATTGCATGTGCCCTTATTGGTGTTTCATTGTGTATATATGCAGAATAAGCCAACATGTACAAAAAAAAGTCCAGCTATGATGTCTGTCTGAATGATGGCCCCTCCCAGTCTACCCTCACCCTGGTAATGAGGAATGAATGGGTCAATGGGATGTGAGGTGGAGCCGATGATGGACAGGTACAGGGGGTAAAGAGAGAAACGTTTACAAAAATCACAATACAATAAATCATATAGTTCTTTCCTTCAGCCATTACCTCACTTTTCTTAAACAAACTTTTATGTTCTTCTCTTTAAAAACTGTCCTCCATTTGCCCCAAATCTTATAAAAAGACTTCATGCATATCTATCACATCTACAGCAGCCTTTCTTCTATCATTTCTGAAGTTTTCCAATATGTCTTGTTAATCTTTTAAGGCCTTCCCCTACCATTTTTATTTCTTCATTCTCAACATAAATAGCCAAACAGCAAAAAGATATTAAAACCAGAAATGTTTCTGCCCCTTTCTAAGTCCCTTAAACTTTTAAAAAATACTACATATTTTTTTTTAATTTCTCCTAGAATATGTTGCCTCTCTTTATTTCCACCTGGCCAGCTTTTATTACAATGTTTTATGTTTTTGCATTTTGTAACATATTTTCATTTTTTTCTTAAATTATGTTTGAAATCACCTATCAGTATGATATTCATATTTACCTTCACATAGTGTTTCATATTTGCAAATAATTCAGATGTCTCTGATATTTATGTGCATACACACCTATCAATTGCAACTGCAACTCCTTAACTTAAATGCTTAGCAATATTCTTCCTTCTTCACCTCTCAAGCCATCTCAATATTTAGCCTTTTGACCTTTTATCAGTATAATAATCTTAGTACATTTGTTATGTCTAAAAGCCCATATCAGCTCCCCTTTGCCTATTTTTTAAATTGTTCTTATTGCTTTAAACTTAAAATATATCTAACGGACATGTAAAGCATGGAGAATCATGATTATGCTCAAATATTGCAAAAAAGACAAACCTCAGCACTTCTTAAGCACAAGACCCAATTTTACCAAATGTTAAGCACACCTGCTTAAAGTTCTTAAGCTCAGGTACTGAGCTAGGCAGTAAAATGCGCCAGTAGTAGCCCATACCTCTCAACCTCTTAGTACAAAAAAATCTGAGTAAAACCTGAAATAATGCGGGGACAGATTTTAAATATTTTTATTTTTATTTTTTTTTATTTATTTATTTAACATTTGTTGACCAGGAAAGTCCGACTAGGTTCCACAGATCCTGTTTTCACGGAGGCCCAGGGAGAAATGCTCCAGAAGCATGTCTTTAGAATTAAAATATTGCTCTCCTAAACAGAAAGTTGCTAGAATTTTCTATAATTTTTCTACAATTCTTTAGAATTTTAGAAAGTTGTATGCATTTTCTGAAGGGTATGAAGTTTAAAACGCAAATGTATGTCATTATTTAGCGACTTCAGTCCTCAGGGGGTTTCCAGAACACCACACGTTTTATCAGGAACAGACCAAAAATGTGAGGGGAAAAACCTGGACATTCTGCAAAAATCTGGACAGTAGAAAGGTATGCAGCTGACAACAGTGGCAGAATAAAAATCAGACTTCTGTCTGCTTGCTTTCTGTACCAGTACTCTTCTCTGACTTTCTTTCAAAAAGTAAGACATGTCTCACTGTCTTTCTGATAGTGCTCCCTAAGTGCTTTATGGATTTGAAAGCCAGCAAAACAGTTAGCGCCTTTTAGTAACCAGTACTACATGCAGCAGATAAAGCTCCATGCACTACAAAGAATTATGATCTAGTCTTTGATTGTAATCATATATTATATGATCTCGACATGGATGCCAGGATTCACCTTTAGAGGTAAATTTCTTGACATCCATGACTTGAACACATAAAAGTGTGTTTACAATTGGAGACCTGCTCATAATGTTCTGTATTGTAATGGCTTCTACCTTCTGATACCATTGCAGTATCGCAAATCATTGTGGTTCACATTTGCATTAGCATTTTCCTTTATTTTTTTTCCTTTGCTTGCTCTGCCATTTAATTTTCTTTTTTTCCCTCTTTGCCTTTTTACCAGTTAACTAGTCCCCATCATTTTCATTCATGTATTTTTAGCTCCTACCTTTCCCCGCCTCTGAGTCTAAAACATCATATTTGTATTTTAATATTTATAGTTGTTTTTTTGCTCTCATTCAGTGTTTTTTTCAGTGCCATCTATATTGTTTTCATAAACATTATTTGTATTTTAATATTTATCGTTGTTTTTTGCTCTCATTCAGTGTTTTTTCAGTGCCATCTATATTGTTTTCATAAACATTAACAATATGTCTGTTCAACATTTCTGTATCTAAGACAGCACCTTTTTCATTCTACTAATGCTTTCATGTACATTATCATTTTCAGAATTTTCATGGAAATTGAATCATATATGCCGCTCAAATTACATTTACAAAAAAAAAATTACAATTTTTAATTCAATGTCTTATTTTCTCACATCATGAACTCCTGTGCTCTGCACATTCATTAATTAAATATGTTAACTTAGCAACAATAACAAGACCTGAGCTAGTCTCAGTTCTTTTTTCCATTCACAGTTACTATGCTTGGAAAATGCTGAATATTTAAGTCTAAGATACCAAAACTTCATAAAACTTAGTCCACAATAATCTCTCATCACCCATCTTTTAAGTATTAATTATTGTTTACAATATTCTTTAAAGCAATCACACAACTACTCCATTGTAATGTCAGCAGCCTTAAAATGCATTATTAGCTTAGTGCTTTGACTTTGAATGCCCATACTTATCATTAAAAACTATTTCCATGGATAACAGTTCCCCTTTCTCATTTATTTCACATTCAATAATAACATTTCTGCTAAATTAGGGCCTTCAAATGTTGCTTCACAATTTTTTAACTCCTAAATATGTTTTCATAACTTTCAAAAATTATTTTACAAAAGTTTTCAATTCCTAAATGTGTCATCATACCTTTAAACTGTCCAGAATTTTGCCTCATATATGTGGCCTGTTTCTCATAAAATTGTGTTTTCTGGCAAGTTACTGGCAAAACATTGAGGACTGAAGTCAGAAATAGTAGCAGGCATTTACATTTCAGACTTCATATCCTTCAGACAAATTCATGCTAATGCAAAACCTGTTAGTCTATCAACTGTCTAAGCTTGTAAAAGCAATATTTAAAAAAGTCCCTATTTTTGGGCTTTTGTTCCCCCATTATTTGTGGCTTTGTACAGATTTCTTGATCTAAGAGGTTAAGAGGTATGTGTGTCATCGCTCTAATGTCCTGAATCTCAGTCCCCATTCCTTTTAATTCTCACTGCTTCATCTGTGTATGACCGTACTGCTGCTGCTGTGTCACATCTCACAGTATTTTCTCAAGAGCATTCACACTTGGTCAGCCTACACTCCAGTGAGTATAGCTTATATGATCACTTTTTTATCATTACTTTGATAATGCTTTATCAAAACCTAGTGCACTTTTACTGTACAGGACTGGCTGCTCTATAGGGAGTTTTTCATTTTTTCCTACTGTTATGAAACTGCTGACTTGGTATGCATCAGTAATCACATAGTAGGTAAAGTCCCCCACACAAGTTAAGGGACTCACCTCATGACAAAAAATGTAGTAACTGTGAGTGATTTCTCAATATCTGAAACTCACTTAAATGTAACTCATTATATGGTGATGGGATGGAATAAATCTGTATGGTATCACACTGCTTAATAAAAAAGAAATGAAAAGTCCTTTGCTGCCTCTCAATTATTTGGAAATACTTTTTTTAGAAATATCCTTTATCTTAGTATGATTTTAGAAATTGTTTACATCTCAGCAGTAATTTCGCATGATTCCAAAGTATTTTTAATTTTGTTAAATGAAAACACTTTTCCATAGCCTTGATCCGGGACTGAGTGCTGTCATTGTCTGGCTCTTTTCCAGCCATCATATTCACCAAAAAATACCATGCAGTCCAACTGCTGCCATTTTAATATGCAAACTATACTATTCTATAATGCTAATCCCTATCACCAAGGATACTCTCTTCCTCTGTCACATGTCTGCTACATCCTCAGTCTTTCTCTACCCAGAACGAGTATGGGAATTCCTCTGGTTTTCAAGCTAGATTCCCCCCTTCTTTATAAAAAATACCACCTCAGGTCTGCCCAGAAAATAGATCTAATGAGACAAACACGGTCAACAAGATTACATGAATAAAATGATATAAATAAAAACTGATAAATAAATAAAACTGATACCTATATGCAACCCAACTGTCCTTGACAGAAACATAAAAGTAAAATGAATGCCAGCAGGTTATAACTGACAACAGGTAACAATAATGCACTGGCCGCCAAGCAATCACTAACAATATGAAGAATTAAAAATAAACTTACCTTATATGCCCTAAATTGAACCATATCCTATTTCAACTAACCAAAACATTCTATGGCTGGTATTCAGAAAGAATCCAGCCATGAGCAATGAATGCTGCTATATAAAGGCCTCTTTAGTTTGATCTTGAAAAACATTAATTCAGAGACACATTGTCTCCAATGAGGAAAGAGTACATTATCGGCTAATTTGCATATCTCTGGATCCTTTGGTGATTACCACAAAAGCTAAAAATTGTTTTGCTATGGTAATCACTGTTGGCAGACTTGGCACAAGTACCCCACTCATTCACTCTCCCACACACACATGTACACAGTCAAACACACACACACACACACACACACACACACACACACACACACACACACACACACACACACACACACACACACACACACACACACACACACTCTCACATATATGGACACAACTCTATATCATCTCAGCTGGTCATGATTTAACAGAATGCATGTGATTTTGCCTCTTACGATCAATGAGTCCCTGTCACAGACAAATGCAGTCAGTAAATCATTCAAGGAATTAGATCTTCATACTTCAGTTGCAAATGCCTGCTGCAAAATGTATTGTTCTGTTAACTTTTTAAATGAGTTAAAATAAAATTTAATAACTGTCCCTGGTATCTAGTCCTCTCCCTAATATTACAGCCAGTATTCATTAGTCTACAGGGAGTTGATAGGTTTGGAATCCTGTCACGCATAAATTCAACCACCCAAGGAGATACACAGAGTCTCTCACATACAAACACACACACACACACACACACACACACACACACACACACACACACACACACACACACACACACGCACACACACACACACACACACACACACACACACACACACACACACACACACACACACACACACACACACACACACACGCACACGTACTCACAGGTGACCCCACTTATAACTCCACAGATGCTGCTATAAGCATACACACATGCACACACTCCCAATGACTATCTCTCTCTCTTTCTCCTAAACTTTCTGACACCTACCTTTCATGGGCTCTTCCATTGAAAGTAATGGGTGAATGCAAAGTTTTGGCCATGTTAATTAACACAGCTGGCAAAGCTGATTTACATAGCCAAGCAGTTCTATGAATGAGTTGTCTGTGTAGATCGCTGCAAACAATTCCTGGGGAGGGCATATGGCTAATTATTATATGCTGTTTCTCAGGAATGCTTAAGTGACATTTGCAGTAAGCCATGGGGTCAGCCCCACCACAGTGATTCTTCAGACTACATACAATCACTGCAGCAGAGCTCTCGGTGAATGGGAAAGGGCTACTGTCTACTGCCTGAGGTAGCCCTTTCTGAATCACAGAGGATATCACCTTACCATTTGGACACACAGTGCAACCCTGTAAACTAATTAAACAAGTGAATCAATAAGTGAAGCAGCAAGAAAGCAAATCAATAAAATAATACGGACAAAATTTCTTATATGACAAAAAATGCTGCATCTAAAATGTCTATTCTGTAAAAAAAACGAAAAAAGACTGAGATGGTGAAGCAGATGTTTTGTACTGCTGCAATTACTTAGAGAGGAAAAAACTTCAAAACGGGAAAAATAAATGGGCAAATGATCAGTGTTCATCCATCTGCCAAACTATAAGCATGGTGAAAATGAGCAAAATACCAAATAATATGGAGAAAACATAAACTAATAAGAAAATGGATAGTTGGGATCCACCAGATGCAGGCGTCTGATATTTATTTATTATTCATTTATTTCAGTTTGATGACCGGGGAAGTCCACTGGGCCTAAAAAGAGCCCATTTTCAGTGGAGGCCCAGGGAGAAAAGCTCCAGTAACAACGACAAACATATTACCATATACTGTACACATACAAAGCAAGGAAGTCATACAGCTTTATTCAGCATTCTACAGTAAAAAGAAATTCTACATTTTAAAATAATTATAATAAAATCCAGCAACTGTACAGTCTAAGAGTCATTAAAAGTGAATTACAATTGAAATTTTACATTCCACAATAATAGTAGTAAAAATCTAGCAATAGTACAGTCTAAGGGTCATTAACACTGAATTACAATTGAGGACGAGAAATTGTTGGAAATAAACTTTTAACAAAATGTGGAGGTTAAGGAGGAGTAGGAGGGCAAATGATGTGAGTGCAGAGATGATGCACAGAGTTAGGTGGTGGGTTTTGATATCAGAGGGTCCTTTGTGGAGAAGGAGCAAGAGCATTCCCACTTTGAAGACAGGTAGGAATGGAGGAGGGATTTAAAGTTAGAGTGGTTATGAGTATTTCTAAGGGAGGGAGGACAAGAGTTCCATAATT
This sequence comes from Protopterus annectens, assembly GCF_019279795.1. Lineage (NCBI taxonomy): Eukaryota > Metazoa > Chordata > Ceratodontiformes > Protopteridae > Protopterus > Protopterus annectens. Next base: position 587,789,534 of record NC_056730.1, on the reverse strand, counting down.
TAGCTAAGGAGCAGGATAGTAGAGAGTGTCCAGGTGGCTATAAAAGTTTGTAGATTTTGAGCAGGTTCTGATTTTCTGACCTAAGTGAGAGATTAGGAATATAGGGGGTTAAGGAGGTGGAGAGAGAGGGACAGGAAGACGGGTTAAATATGAGCTTATGTGCAGTGGTGAGTTTAAGGAGGTTCAGATAGCTGGGAAGCTCAGGCCATTGCAGTGAGTCGAGGCAAATGCAGTGATGGGTGAGTTCCTGGAGTTGGTGGCGAATTTGCAGATTTTATTGTGGCAGGCTTCTTATTTAGTTTGAAGGCTGCACTGAAGATTTGAGAACAAAGGAGCATCATACATTAGGGAGGGGAGAAGGTATGTGGAGGCAAGGGTTTTTCTGGTGGAGGGGTGAGATAATGGTTATACCTATGTAGGAGTCCTAATATTTGGTGTTTTTTATGTTAGTTTGGATGTGGATATTGAATTTTAGTAGAGTACATTATCGGCTAATTTGCATATCTCTGGATCCTTTGGTGATTACCACAAAAGCTAAAAATTGTTTTGCTATGGTAATCACTGTTGGCAGACTTGGCACAAGTACCCCACTCATTCACTCTCCCACACACACATGTACGCAGTCAAACACACACACACACACACACACACACACACACACACACACACACACACACACACACACACACACACACACACACACACACACTCTCACATATATGGACACAACTCTATATCATCTCAGCTGGTCATGATTTAACAGAATGCATGTGATTTTGCCTCTTACGATCAATGAGTCCCTGTCACAGACAAATGCAGTCAGTAAATCATTCAAGGAATTAGATCTTCATACTTCAGTTGCAAATGCCTGCTGCAAAATGTATTGTTCTGTTAACTTTTTAAATGAGTTAAAATAAAATTTAATAACTGTCCCTGGTATCTAGTCCTCTCCCTAATATTACAGCCAGTATTCATTAGTCTACAGGGAGTTGATAGGTTTGGAATCCTGTCACGCATAAATTCAACCACCCAAGGAGATACACAGAGTCTCTCACATACAAACACACACACACACACACACACACACACACACACACACACACACACACACACGCACACACACACACACACACACACACACACACACACACACACACACACACACACACACACACACACACACACACACACACACATGCACACGTACTCACAGGTGACCCCACTTATAACTCCACAGATGCTGCTATAAGCATACACACATGCACACACTCCCAATGACTATCTCTCTCTCTTTCTCCTAAACTTTCTGACACTTACCTTTCATGGGCTCTTCCATTGAAAGTAATGGGTGAATGCAAAGTTTTGGCCATGTTAATTAACACAGCTGGCAAAGCTGATTTACATAGCCAAGCAGTTCTATGAATGAGTTGTCTGTGTAGATCGCTGCAGACAATTCCTGGGGAGGGCATATGGCTAATTATTATATGCTGTTTCTCAGGAATGCTTAAGTGACATTTGCAGTAAGCCATGGGGTCAGCCCCACCACAGTGATTCTTCAGACTACATACAATCACTGCAGCAGAGCTCTCGGTGATTGGGAAAGGGCTACTGTCTACTGCCTGAGGTAGCCCTTTCTGAATCACAGAGGATATCACCTTACCATTTGGACACACAGTGCAACCCTGTAAACTAATTAAACAAGTGAATCAATAAGTGAAGCAGCAAGAAAGCAAATCAATAAAATAATACGGACAAAAATTCTTATATGACAAAAAATGCTGCATCTAAAATGTCTATTCTGTAAAAAAAACGAAAAAAGAGTGAGATGGTGAAGCAGATGTTTTGTACTGCTGCAATTACTTAGAGAGGAAAAAACTTCAAAACGGGAAAAATAAATGGGGAAATGATCAGTGTTCATCCATCTGCCAAACTATAAGCATGGTGAAAATGAGAAAAATACCAAATAATACGGAGAAAACATAAACTAATAAGAAAATGGATAGTTGGGATCCACCAGATGCAGGCGTCTGATATTTATTTATTATTCATTTATTTCAGTTTGATGACCGGGGAAGTCCACTGGGCCTAAAAAGAGCCCATTTTCAGTGGAGGCCCAGGGAGAAAAGCTCCAGTAACAACGACAAACATATTACCATATACTGTACACATACAAAGCAAGGAAGTCATACAGCTTTATTCAGCATTCTACAGTAAAAAGAAATTCTACATTCTACAATAATAATAATAAAATCCAGCAACTGTACAGTCTAAGAGTCATTAAAAGTGAATTACAATTGAAATTTTACATTCCACAATAATAGTAGTAAAAATCTAGCAATAGTACAGTCTAAGGGTCATTAACACTGAATTACAATTGAGGACGAGAAATTGTTGGAAATAAACTTTTAACAAAATGTGGAGGTTAAGGAGGAGTAGGAGGGCAAATGATGTGAGTGCAGAGATGATGCACAGAGTTAGGTGGTGGGTTTTGATATCAGAGGGTCCTTTGTGGGGAAGGAGCAAGAGCATTCCCACTTTGAAGACAGGTAGGAATGGAGGAGGGATTTAAAGTTAGAGTGGTTATGAGTATTTCTAAGGGAGGGAGGACAAGAGTTCCATAATTTAGCTAAGGAGCAGGATAGTAGAGAGTGTCCAGGTGGCTATAAAAGTTTGTAGATTTTGAGCAGGTTCTGATTTTCTGACCTAAGTGAGAGATTAGGAATATAGGGGGTTAAGGAGGTGGAGGGAGAGGGACAGGAAGATGGGTTAAATATGAGCTTATGTGCAGTGGTGAGTTTAAGGAGGTTCAGATAGCTGGGAAGCTCGGGCCATTGCAGTGAGTAAAGGCAAATGCAGTGATGGGTGAGTTCCTGGAGTTGGTGGCGAATTTGCAGATTTTATTGTGGCAGGCTTCTTATTTAGTTTGAAGGCCGCGCTGAAGATTTGAGAACAAAGGAGCATCATACATTAGGGAGGGGAGAAGGTATGTGGAGGCAAGGGTTTTTCTGGTGGAGGGGTGAGATAATGGTTATACCTATGTAGGAGTCCTAATATTTGATGTTTTTTATGTTAGTTTGGATGTGGATATTGAATTTTAGATGTTCATCAATAATGATGTCAAGCAGTTTGACGTGAGGGACAATTTCAATGGGGATGTTAATCTGGCTTATGATCTTGAAGGAGTTTTCATCAATGGGGAGGTGTTTAGATGGGGAAAAATCATTAATTTGGTTTTATTGGTGTTAAGGGCTAGGTGGTTGTTTTGCATCCAGGTTTCTGTATTTGAGAAACCTGACTGAGTTATCTGCAGAAGGTCGGAAGGGGTGTCAGCTCAGCAGATGATTGTTGAATCATCTGCATACTGGATTAGTGTAGAATTGGAGATGGAGTGGTGAAAGCTGTTGATGAATATATTGAAAAGTAAGGGGCCAAGGGCAGAACCTTGGAGTACCCCAGTAGGAGTGTAGGAAGAAGTGGAATGTTTCCATTTAACAGCTTGCTGTCTTCTGGAGAGGCAGCCGGTGAACCAAGCTATGGTGGAAGGGGAAAGATTGAGGAAGGAGAGTTGTGATAGGAGTATAGGGTGGGAGATGGTGTCAAAGGCTTTGGAAAGTTCTAGGAATAGGGTTGATATGATTTTGCCAGAGTCACGAGCATGGTTAATGGACTCAAGTAAGGAGTAAGGAGAGGAGTGCAGTGATGATACTGTACCCAGGATAAAATCCATGTTGTTTGGGGTTTAGGAGGTTGTTTTGTGTTAGATAAGGCATCAGCTGTGAGTGAATACATTTTTCCAGGACTTTCAGAGTGGGAAAGTATGACAATAGGACAGAAACTAGTGGTGTCAGTGTTTTTACTCCCTTTATGGAGTGGGATGATGAATGCTTGTCTCCAAAGTGAGAGAACATAAGATTCTTGGAAGGACCTATTTATTATGATGGAGATAGGGAAGGCTATGCTGTTGGCAGATAGTTTGAGGAAGAATGAGGGTAAATTATCTGGTGCATTGGAGCATGGCTTCAGTCAGAGAAGGAGTTTTTTATTATGTGTGTGTGTGGGCACAGGATTGAGGCTGAAGGAAGGGTATGTGTTTTGAGATCAGAGGGGAAGGTATGGGGAGGGGCAGAAGATATTGGAGGAGAGCTGGAGAATCTGGCAGTTTGTCTATGAATTCCACAAAAAAGGTGTTAAATAGAGAGGCTGTTTCTTGATCAGAGCAGTTAGGGTTTGAGCATGGGTTGTCTTTACTGCCAGGGTGAAGGAGGGAGAAGATAGTATTCCAGAATTTTCTAGGGGTGTTAGTATGTTGAAAGATTGAAGCTTAGAGTAATATGTTTTGCGATCTCTGGTTAGTTTTTTATGGAGTTGTGGAGTTGTTTAAATTCTAGTAGGGTGTTAGGTTGCTTATTTATTTGGTATTGTTTTTACTTTTTGTCTCTTAGGAACATGATCTGTTTAGTTTCCTTAGATAGCCAGGGGGAAGCTATAGCTTTAACTCTTTTGGTCCTGAGAGGGGCAAGGTTATTGAGTAGGTACAGAAAAGTTTCATTAAAGTAGTTGATGGCATTGTCAAGGGGCAGAGTTCTTAAATGTGTCCAGACAGTTAGTTTTAGGCAGTCTGAAAATGTATGTGGGCTGAAGTTGAACATGTTTCGGGCTTGAATGTAGTAATGTTGTTTATGAAGGGGTGAGGGATACTGGTCAGCAAAGGCTGATAGATGGTCACTGACGGGGTCAGAAAAGATTCCTGAATTTGTGATTAGATTTAGATGAGACACTAAGATCCATTCAATGGTGGAGCCAGAGGTTCCATCTTTGTTTGGCCTGGTGGGGGTGTTTATTAGCTGGGTGAAGTTAAAGAGGTTGATTGTTTGGGTAGGGGATTGAGAGTTAATGCTGGCCCAGTTAATGTTTATGTCACCTAGGATGAAGGTTTCATTTTTAACGTTAGAGGATATATATAGGATATTATGTGATATATATATATATATATATATATATATATATATATATATATATATATATATATATATATATATATATATAGGAAGCACATTAGTGGTGTGTATTCATGCAGTTCTTCCCTGAATTTGTCACTCACGAGATAAAGTACAGTTGTATAAGTTGAACTTACCATAACAGTCAATGTTTGAATGATCATTGCTGCAGTAGCCTTAGCTATAAGGGTTATATCCAGCCAAAGATATAATGGCTGGCCAGCTTCTGAAGCTTCAGGGCACCTTACATGTACCCAAACTGACAAGCAGCTTGAGCTGACCTGACTAATAGACAAGTTTAAGCGCAAATTTCTTCAGAGCTTTCCTGCCACAAGAGTAAGCTCCTCTGATGCTTTTTGAGGATTGATGCTCGGCTTGTGTCTTCCTTTGCTGAGGAGATAAGTTCCCTATTGGGAAAAAAAGACTTCCATTTTCATAAATTATTGATGTTTAATTACCTTCCTCTTCAAAAAAGTTATTTTAAAGCAATGGTGTTGTATTGTGTTTTAACAGAATGTCTCAAGACTGAAACATACTTTTCATGTTTATGTCAATTTAAAAGCAGTGTCAACTAACAGAAACCAATTTCTGTGGAGAAATTGTATTTATTTTTCCTTGGTAGGACTGGCTTAGTATTTCAAAGTGCTTTTTTATGGTGTTTCCTCTATCAAAATAAATAAAAAATAAATAAATAAATAAATAACTTTTGTGGACTGCTAGTTTTACCAACATTTGATGCTTGTCTTCCCTAGGAAAGAGGCACCAGTTTCAGCTTGACCATGGAACAGACTACTGGTCGAATGGTTGGTCCTTCTTCCAGCCACAAAAGAAAATGTTAAGTAACAGTCTTTGCCACCATAGCAGGCTAGCATTTCCTCCTTCTCAAGTGAGGAAGGATTTTTATTCAAGGATGTTTCTAGTGCCAAAGAAAGAAAATACTTGGAAACCAGTTCTGGATCTTTCTTTTCTAGGCCTGTTTGTGATAGTGTCCTAATTAAAAATTATGTCACTTCACAACCTGTTACCTCTTCTTCATTTTTCAAGTTTCCGGGTAATAAAAGACTTATAAGAGATTTATCATCACATCCATTATCAACCAGACTTCAGATGCTTCTTAAGGTTTTGTATGTCTGGATCACATTATCAGTTCTCTACCTTAACCTTTGGATTTTGCACTGCACCGAGAATGTTCATAAAGTGTCTAGCTCCAGTTATAGCTCATTGCAGGCACAGGGTATCCACATTTTTCCATATTTATACAACTTGCTTATTTTTGCAGTTTTTTTTCAAAGTGTCAGGAATCTTTCTCTTGGATGAGAGATCTCTTATACAAGCTGGGATTCCAAGAGAACAGTCAAAAATGTTTTCTGACTCTCTCTCACACCGAATTGTGTTCCCAGGATGTCAACTAGACACCTCAGTTCAAAGGGATTTTCTTCCACAGGAAAAAAAATAGATCCTTATTTAGATCTGTTTTTAAGGTTTTCCTTCATTAGTCACTGTGAAGGAACACCTCAGGATTTTCTGTATTATGGCATCTATGATTCTCATGATAACGCTGGCAAGACTCCTCATAATGGGGATACAGTGGTATCTGAAATCTCTTTGGTCCCAGTATCAACACCCTTTATCTTTTTTAAATCCCATTGCTGTGGTTCATCAGAACAGAAATATTTTGTTAGAGATAGCAGATATCCTTAAATCCAGGTCTCCCACCTCCTTCCTTGCTCAAAAACAGTCAGTCACCAAAGATGTTTCAGACTTTGCTTGGAGAGCAGTTTTAGTAGGGATAAAATTGCAGAGGTGTGAGATACCAGGGACAGACATAAGCACTTAAATATGTAGGAGATGCTTGCACTGATCAAGGTATAAAACTCTCTGAACCACCTTTGGCACCTGGGTCCTCTTCAAAGTGGTTTCAGACAATTCCACTTGTGGTACATCAATAAGCAAGGGCAAACCATGTTATGCCCCCTTTGCAGACTAGCCATATTAGGATGGGATATTGCTTTACTGCACACAGGCATCCCACATTCTGTCAGAACAAAACTGTGTAGCAGACAAGCTGAACAGGACCAGGACAGACCCTCATGAATGGAAACTAGACCAGTGGGTCTTCCAAGATTTGATCAACCTGTGGGAAGTTCCTCAAGTAGACCTTTGTGCCTCTTCTTTGAACAATCATCTGGCAAGATTCTGATCCAAGACTCTATGCAAGAAGGCCTGAAAGACAGATGCCCTTTCTTTTCTGTGGGCAGGAATTTACCTGTATGTCTTTCCACCCTTTCCACTAATATCCAGGATATGTTTAAAGATTCAGAAGGAATCCCCCATGATCATTGTGGTGAATCCCTTCTGACCCTTTGTTCTTCCTTCTTTCAGAAATAGCCAGGGACAATTATCAGAAGTTTCTTCACAGGCTGTATCTAATCACACAAAAAAGGGATGTTTGTTACAATCCAGCATCAACCACTTTCAATTAACTGCCTTTATAATATGGTCTTAATTCCTTTAGTCACCTGTTTACTAAAGATGTACAGCAGATACCAAATGGAGGCAAGAAAGCCTGCTACTTGAAAATCATATATTAGCAAATGGAAAATGTTTTTTGGATGGTGCCAACATAACCAGCACCCAATTAGGGCTAGTTTTGCTCTGGTCTTACAATATTTTGTGAGTAACTATATAATGGCCTTTCTTATTCCTTTATCAAGGTTCATTTTTTGGCCATTTCAGCATGTCTTGATATAAATTCTTCTCTTTTGAGGTAGTTTTATGTCAAAATGTTCTTGACAGGGGTTTTGCATAAGATGCCACCAAGTAAACCTGTGGCTCCTCCTTGGTATCTTAATTTTGTGTTAGAGAAGGTAACACTCGCTCCATTTGAACCAGCCCATCTGGCTGACTTGAGGCTCTTAATATATTGCACAGTTTTACTGATTGCTCTGACCTTTGCAAGAAGTTTGTCTTGAGTTGCAAGCTCCTATGGTGAGTCAACCCTACCTCATTTTCCATAGGGACAGGATTTCTGTGAGAACTAATCCTTCTTTTATGCCTAAATGGTATCCAAGTTTACTTTAAGCCAAACTATCCACCTCCCCAGTTCCTTTACTGAATCTATAATGAGGCAGAAGAAAGGGTGTTATAGCCCTGGCTACTGCAGCAGTGACTAATTTGAAGAACATCTCAGCTGTGTCCCACACCGAATAACAGACAAGCATAAATATCCATATCCACACACACATATGTATGCACATCCATATCCAGTCTCGTATCTGACTGTAATCATATTCTAGTCATATTTTAGCGAGTCAGTTTGACATGAATGTTCACTTGCTAATACTTTCATTGGTACTATTGTATATCAAAGTCACTGTCTCACTATCGCAACTCTTCCTACGTGACACAATTACTACTGAGACTGCAACTCCTCAGAGAATAACATAGCATTTTGAAGTATTCTGAGAGCTCCTTATGATTTTAGTGAAACAGCTAATGTAGTAACATTCAATATTCTGCAGAAACTGAAAGAAAGACCCAGTTAAAAGATAGTCTTCAGTGTGCAATACCTTAAACCTCCTATAGTAGAAGCCCATGGGATATATGCAAATGAACCAAATTGCCACCAAGACAATGCACAGACAACCATCTTAAAAAAATCGAAGACAAAATAAGCAGTTATTGGTGTATATATGCAAGTGACCCCTTAAGGACATAACAGTGTTTCAGCCACATGGATTCTGAATGCCCATAACTTTTTACCTTTTAATTTTAAGTCTTTATGGGTACATTAGGCCAAATAAAGCCAAACCTCACTAGCTGTGTATTCCTAAAATGTGGCCAAGCAATCCCCTTATGCTGTACTCACAAGATTATAAAAAAAGAAGACCAAAACAATCATGTCTTAGCTGTGTGTGTTTCTAAAGTATAGCCAAACAATCCACTTATGCTGGACGTATGAGACCATAAAAAAGGTGAAGCATGCATGTCAATAGGTAGTGAGGTTTGGCTTTATTTGCCTGAATGTATCTGTAAAAACTTAAAAAAGTAAAAGGTCAAGGGCATTCAGAAGACATGTAGATGAAATACTAGCATGTCCTTAAGGGTTTGTTTCTTTATAAGCCATGGGCCTCTACAACAGGATGATTAAGGTATTACACAGTGAAAATTCTAGCTTGAATTGGTCTTTTTGCAGTTTTTGCTAACTGGTTTGTCGGTGTAACCTTTTTAACCTTTGGTTAGGATGTTGTTTGGGATATTATGCAGGCACCCTTATGATTATGGGCATCAGGCTTGATTTCACACCCTGTGCTTCTAAAGTATACACAATCTACTTATGTAAACTGAATAGGTCATAAAAAAGCTGAAGCGTGCATGTCAAACGCTAGAGGAGTTTGGCTTTATTGGCCTGTATGTACCCATAAAGACTTAAAAAAATATTCAGTAGTGAGTTGTAACTAGAGCTTGTAGTAATTTAACCCAGTGCACTGGGAGATTTCTGCAGTTTTGGGAAGCTAAGCACTATTGGCTAGAGCTTTCAGCTGGCTAAAGCGTTAAGCTATTTCCAGCATTCTGGTATTTTATATTACATGAGCAGTCAGCCATCTTTGTCTCAAGACTCTTAGAAGATGAAAAGTTCTTCTAAAGTTAAAATGAAACAAAGCATCTAGACTCCATTTTTGGGAAGTGCATTTAAATTACTACACCTGTCTTACTATTTATATCAGTTTTGTGTGTGGTTCCTGTTTTGTGTTATAAATCTGAAGTTAAAGCTATTAATTGAAGGCATTTTATATTTTGCAGCGCTTTTTCAACTTATTTCTGTGCTGTGCCTAAGTAGTTAAATCAGTTCTGAGTGAGATCTCTCATTTTTCTGCATTTTAATCCCTCTCTCTCTCTCTCTCTCTCTCTCCATTGAATCTGATGCTAAAGCTATGAATTGATTTGGGTTTTACAGTTTCCATTGTTATTGTCCTGAGCTTTAAGTGGATTAATCAGTATCGCTCATCTAATTACTATGCTTTAGTCACTTTAAACTAAAAACACAAAACAAAAAGCCAGCTTTGGCCAGCTAAGGGAGTTGTAACTAGAGATTGTGGTAATTAAACCCAGTGACAGTGGGAGATGTCTGTAGCTCTTGGAAGATAAGTACTATTGGTTAGAACTTTCAGCTATTTCCAACCTGTTAGTATTTTAGATGACACAAGCAGTCAGTCATCATTTTGATTCTTGGAAGCTGAAAAGCTCTCCTCAAGCTAAAACCAAATAAAGCATTTGGACACCACTTTGCACCCAGGGAAGTATATTTAAATGACGGGACTTACCCTACCATTTAAATCAGTTTTGTGCGATTCCTGTTGTGTGATTGTTCGGAATCTGAAGTTAAAACATTTAATTTAAGGCTTTTTTAGTTTGTAGTGCCTTTTCAAATTGTTTCTTTGCTGTGCCTAATGTATTTAAATCAGTTCTGAGTGGATCTCTCATTTTTTCTGCATTTTACTCTCTCTCCTCTGAATCTGAAGCTACAGCTATGAATTGATGTGGGTTTGCAGTTTCAGTTGTTATTCTTCTCAGCTCCTAAGTGGACTAATCATCATTCCTCATCTAAACACTGTGTTTAACTCACTTTTCAAACTTAAAGCCAACTTTGGCCAGCTGAGAGAGTTGTTAATTATAGCTTGTGGCAATTAAACCCAGTGGCAGTGGGAGATTATTGCAGTTCTGGGAAGACACGCACTTTTGGCCAGAGTGTAAAGCTATTTTCAGTGTGTAAAGCTATTTTCAGCTTTCTTGTATTTTATACTGTATGAGCAGTCAGATTTCTTTGTCTTTTAGACTCTTGGACCCTGAAAAGCTCTCCTTAAGCTAAAACCAATAATTTGGTCTCTATTATGAATCCATGGAAGTACCTTTAAACTATTGTATTCGTCTTACTATTTAAATCAATTTTGTTTTCCTTTCACCCACCCTTTTGCTGTTGTGCTTTCAAACTCAGAGGCTTTTGAGCTAAGCACCCCTACTATATGTCTAGGCATGGAAGCTCCTCCCAGTCTCCTTTCCTATATGTCAGGCAATAGAAGCTCCTCCCAGTCTCATCTCCTCTACTTACCTTACTGGGCACTGACAGATGAGACTAGCAATGTCCTCCCCTTAGATTGTTGAAGTTTGAGTTAGCCTCTGTGTCTTACATTAGATGGCTCTTATTTCATATTTAAGCCGCACTTATAGTCAGCTTCATTTTGATACATTTATTTTTGCAATTTCTGCTGCTTGTCTCATTTTGTATCAACAGTAACTTGTTCTGGGACATTAGTCTTGTAGTTTCATTTGCAGCTGTGGGAGAATTGTGAATTACAGCAAGATTTGAACATATTATCATGGGTGGACCAGGCATCTGGCAGTTCTGCAATGGCAGAAGGGCCAGTGCCAAAATGGGCTGGTAGGCCAATGTTCTTCAAAACTGTACATGTAAAAAATCAGTTTTTTTTCCAGACTGTTCTAAAAACAGTCTGGATTGGGAAGACCGCAGGGATCAAAGAAGATACCCAGAAGTCATTGTCGTTTTAACCCCAGGAAATAAGATGCTGACCAGACTGTGAAGTCAGTAGCCTGTCACATAATCTGACTATGTGCATGACACAGCTGCTGATTAGTCCTGTTACTCTTGCATTCTCTTCCCGCGCTTTAGTTTGGAGGGAGAGAGCGAGAGATCGGAGAGAAGAGCAACGAGCGACCAAAGAAGAGAAAATCAGTGATCCAAATGAATTAGCGTTTAAACTTTAAGGTAAGTTCTCATTTTTTTTCATGGCAGGGCCAACCAGATAATTTCTGCATTTTTTTCCTGGTAGGTTCAACCAGATACTTTCTATATTTATTTTTTCTCACTGGCAGGGTTGACCAGATAATTTCTGTATTTAATTATTTCCTGGCAGGATCAACCAAATACTTGTTAAATCTTGGTGCAGTCTCCTATATAAAGTATCCTTCTGACATCCTAGGACTGTAGACTGGCAGGGTCAACCAAGGTTAGTGAAAATGGTCCAGTGGTTCTGATGGTGGCAGAGTCTAATTCTTGTCCCAGTCTGCCTCTGTAATTTAAACTGTATTTTAAGTTGGTCTGGGACTTCAGGCATATAGATTCATTCACAGTTGTGGAAGAATTGTGAACTACTATACCACCCCAGGTGTTTTATGTTAAGAAGCATGGAAGGCTGTGAACTGTGAGAAATGAGCTTTTTATCAAACAAAAAGAAAGAAAGAAAGAAAGAAAGAAAGAAAGAAAGAAAGAAAGAAAGAAAGAAAGAAAGAAAGAAAGAAAGAAAGAAAGAAAGAAAAGAAAGAAAGAAAGAAAGAAAGAAAGAAAGAAAGAAAGAAAGACTTTCACAGCTGGATTTCCCTTATAGTGGGTTGTATGAGCAAGAGCTTTTTTCCTTACAGGGGACCTGCAAAAATTATACAAGCTTAGAAATCCAGGTCTGGGGCTCAAATAAATGTGCCAATTTCAAATAAACACACATTGAGCTGCAGTACACCAATGAGCAAATAACTAGGCATTTTTCCACAACTTGGTATTAAGTTCACACAGACATTACCCTAAATAAACTGAACTGTAAGCAGTTATAGTACTCCCGGTCATTTCTGTCAAAATCATGGATCAGCACCTCGCCACAATGTCTGTAGCCAGCCTGATTCTGATGGTTATTTGAGACAGTGCAATAATTATCTTATGTTGTTTAATGATCATCTGTTACTCAAACAATGTACAGAGAGTGTGAGAAATGTACATATGTAATATCTTTGGGTCAAAACTCAGACACCACAATCATCAGCAATGCACCACACACCACACCTCACCAAGGCCATCACAATGCACATAATCCATAATATACTGAGGTCCTAAAAATTACCTTGTCTAAAGTTCAAAGACCTACAAAACAAAACTCAGATTCAAAGCACATTCAGCAAATTAAGCCTACCTCTTCACATGTCACAAGGAATCCCAGAGTCATGGATGCTATGTCAAAAAGGTAGGTATCTACCCAACCAAACATTCCTGTTATAGGTGAATGCATTGCAAGACATACATATGTACATCTTACCAGGCTGAGCAAGGAAAGAATGATTGTTAATTTCTTGTCTGGTGCCAGGATATGTCAAATCATCACATACTCAAGTCCTTAAACAGCAAAATATAACTTTGTCATAGTACATGTGGGTGTCACTGAAAAGAGATGTTCCTCACTGGACTATATGAGGACATGATGAAGCTCTCAGACTACGTGTCTCAGGAAGTTATGAGCCTAGGACTGAACAACATCCTACCTCCTCCAAGGTAGATGCTGAAATATAAGCAAAAATACTTGACTTCAATAATTGGCTTAGTTTTTGTGTAAGTTAAAGGAGGGGGTCCAATATTTGTTAATCTGGGAGGATATGATTGACAGACCCTGCCACTTTGGCAGTGATGACGTGCATCTGCCTCACCTAGAATTTCAGTTATTGGAAAATACATTGTCCACCATGTAGTATATATTTTAATCAATGCCAACCCGTTAAGCCTGCCAACATAATAAAGCAGGAAAAGGAAAATATGAAAGTGTTACTGATCAATGATAGGAGCCAAAACAGGAAACTTCACTCCCTCTAAGCCATCCACACCTTGGAGGATGTGTACTTCTGTGTACTGAAAGCGACATGGCTTAAAACAGTGGAGAGAAATCCAGCTGTCTGGGGCTATAACAATGTCCACACATTCAGAACAGCTGCTGCACAGGAGGGGTAACATGGTGAAAGTTTCTCAGTCTTCATCCAGATGAGACTCACATCAAAGCTGATAAAGTACCATGATGCATTACGGCTTCTATATGTCCAAATTACCATTCTAAAGCTCCATTACTATATACCAACGTATGAATGGGTGTGTTTTCTGGCTCCTTTTAGATGTTATTCAGTTGGTTGAACCTTAAGCCTACTGCCATATCATTTGATACAAATGTACTGAGACAAGACTGGGAGAATTTTCTTTCTTAATTTGTGTGATTGGTGGAAATGCAATTCTATAGTATATGTTTTTGCAAATCAGTGGACACGTTCATACATGATTTTATTGGTTTTAAATGTTTTACGATGATTCAGGATTGGTTGAACTATACGGGGGTGTGCTTGTCTCAACCTTCTTATTGGATGCATGTTAAATTTTATTTGTTCAATGGTTCTGAAAATGTCTCATGACACAAGCACTTAACCTTTTGTTAACTACATAATACATTATTAAAGTTCTAGGAATTGTAAGCGTGTATATGGGCCATTTTTTATTTTACTGTTTCACTAGGTTTAATAGGCATTAGCAGACTGTTCAATAAGCTTTGGGTTTTGGTTTCACAAGAATATATTTTTCATCTTCTGTCTTCATTTATCATGTCATTAACAATAAAAATTAAAATTAAACTGTCCAATGTTTCAGTGTAAATTACTAAGACTGGATTTTCACATCAAATGCTGTTAAAGAACCTGCTGTTGCCTTTTTTCTTTTATTTCCTTATTTTCTCATATCTTCAGGTTGATACAGGCACTAAACTCTTTAACTCATGTGACCTCATTGCTCATTACCAATGAGATTCAAATTGTTATATAATAACTATAAATTCCAAACATACTTAATGATGTAACATTTTAATAATTCAAATTTCAGGAAAATAGCAGCAGTGGAAAAACATCAGTCATGACTTAGAAACCAATATGTCTGGTCTACTGGTTCTGAAGGATGGTGTCCTCTTATATGAGTGGATCACCAGATGCATAAATCAGATGAACAGGATGAAGAAGTAGATACCTTGATCTTCTCTCATGGGAGAGGATGGAGCAGATTAGACAAAGCTTATAATCAGCATAATATTGATGGAAGGAGGCCTAACTGACTCTTAGGATTTTGCTGGTGGAAGCAAATCCAGAGTCCTTTGTCCATATATATGTGCTGCATCTTTCAGAATATGGACATTAGCCAGCTCATTCATATCTAATTGCTTCTGATCTCCAGATGGACAATGATTTCTAACTCCACCTCTCTCGTGACTTCCTAATGAACGAATGATCACCTAGAGAGATATTACCTCCTCCTAGCTGTATTCCATGGAAGAGACATTACTTTCATGTCTACCTAACCACTTTGTCCTAAGTTTCACTGGCTGAATTAAAACATTCCACCTGAAGAACAAAACTTTGGCTTTTCTGGAAAAGTCTTCAGCTTACTGTATGAAACTCTACTAAACAGGCTATAGCCACCAGTCTCAGGCACACAAAGGAATGACCTCAGTGGATTTTCATTTACTCTAACCTAGTGTGAATGTTTTGTAGTTGTACTGCCATGGACCTACCTTTTTCCCACTTTCTTTGCCTTGCTTAAATACCCCATGAGTCAGTCTTTCTGGCTTGGCAGATTGCAAGGTGGTAGATTAAGATTAAATATGACACTACCCAGACACAGAGTAGTGTAGTCTAGAAAATGGCAAGTACTGCCTACATCTTACAGAGGGCCTTACAGTCAGGAATACCTGCATTTTTATTGCATTTAATTATTTTTTGTAACCAGTAAGAGCCACACTGTATAACTACCTTTTAAAGACTAGCTCAAGGTTAGATAGCCAATTATGTGCTTTAAGCATGGTCACAACACATGTGCATTATATAGGAATGAAATTCAGGTCTGCTACATTTCTCAAACCTATCTGTAGTTTGCTTTCTTCACATTTTACTTATAACACAAGAACTAGTGAAATGAGGCCACCCTCCGTAATAAGGGTGCATATTATATAGATAATGAACAATTGTGTAGTGAACTATCTGTAGATGAAGTACAGACTCCAAAATACATGAAGTGATTGACTAATTTTAGAATCTTGCCTTTTCTCCTTTTTAATAAGGCAGCAGAATGTTGATGTTAATTGGATAGCCAAAATCTTCTTCTACCAAAGATGCACATAATTTTTATGGACTGCAGTATTTACTCTAATTATAAAGCACCTAAAAACTTTTAGTCTCACTTATTGTCAGATTTTAAACAGCTGGGATGATATAAGGTTGGTTTAATTTATGGTAATGGCATCATGTGAGCAAGCATTCTGATTTGTTGCTTCCAGTCTAGATTTTTTTATCTTGGAGGAAACAGTTGCAGTAAGGCCATAATGCTAAAATGTCAGTCTGCTAACTAAAATTACCATTTTATCTGAAATGATATCACTGAATTAATATAAAAATAATGCAGCTTCTGATATTTTACATGAATCAGCTTAGATTAAATCCAGGACTGAAGCCATTTATAATAGTAATGGTGATGATAAACATGTCATGTAACAAACAACTGGATGCTATCTAACAATTACAACAGTGACATTTCAGAATTCATAACAAATACAAATGTTCAGCTCAGAGAGAGAATGTCAAGACCTACACATACAAAAATCAGTGTAAAAGTGTAGCTGTGATGTGTGTTCCTTTCAATAAAAAGTTAGAAACAAAGGCTTGTCTGATGAGAAATGAAATGACCATTACCTGAGTATTATGTGGAGAGAAATATTCCTGCACAACTGAGTGCTTCTCAGAGATTCACTGTACTCAAACTAAGAGACTAAAACTATAGAATTATTGTGAGAATGTGACACCCTTATATGGAGAAAGTTATGCACAGTGGAGTGTTCACGTGTTATTCTGTCTATACATCTCACCTTTTTCGCAGTTACATGTTATTATGTATAAGTCTGAAGAATCAAAATGAAAATGCTGAAGAGAAGTTCTTTCCTCTCTTATGCACCTGACAGTTGAGCATTTTTCCCACACACTCTCCACTTGCGCAGAAGCATGGAGACAATATGATGTACTATTCCTGTTATTAAACCAAGTGCACAGCAATGTCTTCTTAGCTAATACAACAAACATGCTGTATTAAGCAACTTCATGGTAACTGGATATACAATATGCATTTTCTTAAAATTTTTAATTAGCTCTTCAGTGTGGATGAGATTAGATGTTATCAAGCACTCTCATTATATAAAGGAGGTTAAATTACTTTTAAGGCACAGCTGCAAGTAAGGAAAACCTTCAAAAACTGAAGTCTTCCCAGAGGGTGTGGGGGATGCCTCAAAACTGCCTGTGTAAATACAGTGAATACTTTGATTACATGATGTCACTGCATATGGAATCTGCTTCTGTTAAGTCCATGCAGCATAAACATATGACAGCTGTTTTCTTTCCTCCTGAGCATTTTAATACCTAACAGATTAATTACTTTTATACATGAAACACAGAAGTGTTTAGGAGTAGTCCAACCAGAGTGTGAGACGTTCAGTACTTTGATGGATAATTTGACTCATGCATTGCCTTAATGAATTCCTTAGCCTGGCTTTCATTTGTATTCCTGCACTTTCATACTGGAAAAAAACAGTCTGTGTCCTGCAGATAAAGATTCTGAGTATGCCTAAAGATGTTCTCTCTGTCTCTTTAGTTTGGACTAAGAGACACTCTAGACTAAATGGCAGATTATTAAAAAGTCAGCAATGGTACAATCCCTTTTTAAGTTTCACATATTTTAATTTTCTTGCTTATGTAACTGGAAAACACCTCAGATCTAATTTTTGAAATGGTACTGATCAGCACAGGGGATTTGTAGTGAAACAGTTGGAAAAAAATGTGTGTCTTGTTTCAAAATCATCAAGGTCCTTTCCTCACAAGAGAGGCAGTATTGTCATACCAAGATTATGACAAATATCCAAGTCTGCCTGTTCATAAAGAGACTTGCATCATTTCATTTTATTTTATACTTTTTTTTGACCAAGTTAGTTCCACTAGGCTTGCGGCCTATTTTCAGGACTGAACCAAGATGGTAGTTATACCAAGAAAAGAAAAAAAAATGCCTCGAAACTACCACAGAATCTTCTGTTTAGAGCACACGCTTGCAAGCAGCTTTTGACAAAATGCTTTATCATGTATTTAAAAAAGCCTCCGTTTAAAAACTATTTAAACAAGATTGCATCATCCATCTTAACATCTGGCATCCAATCAAACCACAATCCATACATAAAACTTACTTTAAAAAAAAAAAATATATATATATATATATATATATACATATATATATATATATCAGAATAAAAATAACTATACAATTATTCAATTTCTTCATGACTTAGCTTTTAAAATTATTCAATTTCTTCATGACTTAGCTTTTAAAACACATTTTATAAAGATCATACAATTTATAGCCGGGGATAACCCACTCTAAAAATATTCAACCATTTGTATGCAGAGGTCTCCGTCCTAGTCCATAAATCACCTCCTCTAATATCTAGTAATACAATTTTAAGGACTGAAATTTTAAAGTGTGATGTGACCCCCTCTGTTTTCATATGTCAAAACAGGGCAGTGATCTCCACTAATCTCCTAATGCTGATGCTAGATACTCTCCTATCCTTTCTTTTAATTTCCAATTAAGTTTGCTGACATAAAAAGTAGTACATTCATCACACCTAGCAAGGTATACAATGTTAATAAAATCACAGCCCGCAAAGCACTTTAAATGAATTTTTTTTCCAAATTCAGGGGGATGTATGGAAGAATTATTTTTGTGCATGTATTCACAATATACACATTTATTACATGGATGCACTCCTTTCCTTCATCCTATTCTTAAGTTTACTACCCTATTCTGTTCCTTATAACAAAGCCGTTTTTTTTAATTTTTTTTAAGATTAGAGGCATTCTTATACGTATACAGTGATCTAACAGGTAAATGGCAAAGAAAATAATGGCTAAACATTGGCATATTCATAGGAAATCATAGGTTCATAGGTTCATAGGTAGGTACTAGCCTATTGGCCCTAGGGCCTATATAAACCTAGCCAAAAAGGTACCCTGGCTTTTGTCACCCAAGAAAACAATTTTCCTGTGCCCCTGTCGAGCAGAACCACAGAGGTGATCCCCAGGGTGAATTTCCTATTTCCCATCCAATCATATAGGTTCATAAGTAGGTACTAGGCTATTGGCCCTAGGGCCAAAAATGTAGAGAAATTAAATGATAGTCTGTCCTTCTGTGTGTTAGGCAGATTTGATAACCACTACACAACAGGACATACAGCATCCCACCTTTAGAATCAAAACCCAGCCATAAACATAATAAAGGTGCTTTTTTTAGACTATTCACAATTTAATTTCAGTGCATTGTACTAGTATAAAGGCGGACAAACATATGAAACCATAGACTATTGGCTGTGACAGATGTATGAGAATTGTCATGGATGGTAAGATTTTCTTGTGGACTGAAAAAGAGAGAAACGCAAAAAAGTGTGAATCAGGTAACAACTACAGGCAGGCTAAAGCTAAACTAGTGTATGTAGGAGACATTTAGTAAGAAAGTCTGCTAACACAAAGGCTTTCAAATATAGTTGAGGTATGAGGGCATACAGTGATCAGCTGGGCAGTGCTGATGTCCACATACTGGTTCTTGCAAACATCATTTGTTCTCTCCACTTCAGTGATAAAAAATACTCTTTAAAATCACCTGAATTTTGTCCCTGAAAATGCTTTGGATTATCATTCCTTCCTGCCTTTTCAGAAAGTATTTATGTAGATATAGCTATGGGGGCCCTTTTACCATATGTTCATGATTCCAGCTAGTCTATGTACCTCCAAAGTGAATTTTGCTTCAGGTATGCACTATAGTTCCTACAGAAGTAAGTTCGAACCAAGGTACAGGTCCAGCATGTTCAGCCAGATGCAAATCCATTTATAGGCCCTAAAATGGCAGTCTCATCCATTTATTATACTACACAAGTCATACCTCGAAAGTCAAATAAACAGGCTGTACATCTCATCAGTTACCTTAAGGCTACAATAAGGTTACAGTGTGGTTACAGCCTGGCTTTGTAACAATTGCATTACACAGAATTTAAACCTGCTTTGTGGCTAGAAGGATTATAGACAACATATAAAAACTGACAGGTGTTATTTGCATGATTGCTCTCATGAAATGCAGTGGTAGCTGATGACTTCAAAGCCAAGGGGGCCTGCATGATGCAACTGGATGGGTGGGGCTAACTGGAATGGGGTGGGGCTCTGTTACAGCAGGTTAATGACCTTTCCCTGTGAGCAAACATATGTGGTCATTTAATTTCATCCAAAGACTGCCTCAGTATGCACCCACTCATTATAGCCACTTTATTGACTATATACACACCTCACATGTCTGATTGCAATCAGCAAGGCCAACCTTAGGTAAAATGGAGACCTAGAAAAAGGATTCTGAGGGCTCTCCACTGTATAATAGTCTACCCTGTACTTCTAGTGTGCCTTCTTATATTCTCCTCATCTTGGCCCTGCACTCTCCACCCAGATCACTTCTTCCTTGCTTTTTCATACTTTGCATTACTTATTAACTCCCATGCATGCTATTAATACACCCTAACTGGCCAGGATTCTACTGTAATAAGTCTGGAGTATATAAGAGAATTATGACAGGGGTCTGGGTCTGTTAGGCTGCCAGAAGTCATAGGATTCTGAGCAGCCCAACAAGCAAATTAAGAGGATCTTTTTTTGTTTGTTTGTTTTATTTTTTGTTTTGCACATGCTCAGAGTTTCAAGGAGCTCCACAGCCAAAAAAAAAAAAAAAAAAAAACAACTGGAAAGATGATTTATTATTTTAAATTTAAAAATAGTAGTTGGCTTTCTAAATTTAACACAATTTCTTTTCAACTTGGGGGCAGTGCAGCCAAGCAGCCAGTAACATGAGTCACCCCTGATGAAATGGCTGTATTAAAAATTTTAGTTAAGACTACTAAAGATTAATAAAATATGTAGTTGTATTCACCAGATCACCAGGTTAAACAGCACACAAGTATATGCATGTCTATAAATATGGAATTCAAGAATGTAAGGGGAATGATACACGAAATGCCTTCTACTCCTTGGTTAGAGAATAAAATATGTGATGAGGTTTTAAGTATTTGTAGTCTCTTGACTGTCAAACCTTTCCCCATATGTCAAAATGGATCATTTGTTTCCACAAAGGTGACAACCAACTGCTGGGAGTAGTGCTGTCATCTGCAAGGACTGGAGCTTTCTTTTAAGTACTAGTTCAATACTATACTAAGCATGTCTTTAGATGCTGAAGGGCTCAGGGTCCACTGGGTCCTAATGAAGTAATACCACCCACTTTTCCAAGCGATACAATCCCTCTTAAAGTCCTGCCACCTTGCAAGCAAGGGTCTCCATATGAACAACAATATCCACTGTATTACTAAAAAGCTGTTTCAAACTGAAACTTCTTTAATAAACAAAAATAGGGCATTCACTCATTGCAGCCTTCACCTCAGAATTAGTGCAATATATATACCCCAAATCCATTCAATTAGCATTGTATATGCTGAGATAATCTATCAATCTTCATAACAAACCGATTTCTACTGGACATATTGTTTTTCCTCTTTCACAACATGATCTACATGCTATACTATTGTTGTAGTCAATGAATCACTTTTGGTATTACTGTAATTTGCTGCCATCAGCCATCAAATAGAATTATCACTTCCCTCAAAAGAAATATTGATGTCAGTATTACCCTGGCTAATTAAACCACTTTATTGATCCTTTGTTGCCAAAATGATCACAGTAACCTCATAATCTCTCATTTAAAACTAGATGTAATTCAGAAACTACAGTTGAATATTTCCATTGTAAAAAATGCAATCACTCATTTTATTATTCCAAAAATAATTTATTGTTATCAGAAGTATTTTTTACTATTTCAACATACTCTGAAAACATTATTTTTCACACTATTAAGATAAATATTATCATAGTGCAGCAAACTATTAGTATAAACAGACTTAAGAGAAATAACTATCATTCATTATCTTAATGATGTTATCTTTGTACAACACCCAGATCTGCTCTGAGTTACAGCACAAAGGCACGAAAATTACAGAACCAACCGATATTGCCAACATCCTGGCAGATTGGTTCAGTGCTAACTTTACCCCCCTCTCACCCCCTAAAGGACCCATATCTATACAGGAAGAATGCAGAGTCCCTGTAATCACAACTACGCAGGTAAAAGCTGCACTCTCTAAAGCCAAAAACACAGCATCCATGGGACTGGAGAACATCGCAGGCTGCGTTTTACACAAACTTCAGAACGAACTGGCTCCCTACTTAAGCACCATGTTCAATAATAGTCTCGCATCAGGCTTTGTGCCCACTGAATGGCACACAGCAACAGTTATCCCACTCCACGAAGGGGGAGCCACCACTGATCCCGGGAACTATTGACCTATTAGCCTGATGAGCCTGATCTGCAAGGCCATGGAATGTATCATCATGGAACTCATAAACAAAGACATTGGTAGCCTCCAAACTCTGCATCCCACCCAGTTCGGGTTTGTGAAAGGCAGATGATGCCTCCTGAACCTGATCGACTTCTTTGAGGCAGTCACCAAAGCCGTGGATGAGGGTAAGGTGGTTCACACAGTCTATCTTGACCTCGCCAAGGCTTTCAACACCATCCCCCATTCTGGAATTATAGCTAAACTCACTAAACTAGGTATAAATCCCTACGTCACAAGATGGGTTGCCAACTGGCTCACTGACAGAATCCACACTGTAAAAGTTGCAGACTCCAAATCTGTCCTCAAAGCAGTGACAAGTAGAATACCACAGGGTTCCATCCTGGGACCTCTCCTGTTTGGTATCTACTTCTCTGAAGTACAGGCTAACACAGAAGGTCTCTGGCTAATGAAGTTCACAGATGACTGCAAACTAGGAGCCATAGTCAAGTCCCCAAATGATGTGGACATCCTACAGAAGGGCCTCACTGAAACAGGTCCCTGGTATCAGAGCCATGGCCTCAAGCTCAATGCCAAAAAGTGCAGTGTCATCCCCTTTGGTAAAAATTCTGTACCCATGAAGTACCACATATGCAGCAATCTACTTAACACCGAATGCGTGATAAGAGACCTTGGGACCCAGGTGGACAGCAGTCTCTCCTTTGATAGTCACATCACCACAGTAGTCAGGAAGTCCTTCTATGTGGCACACCTCATCATAAAAGGGTTCTCATCCAGGAAAAAAGAGGTCATTGTTCCCCTCTACTGGTCACTTATTAGACCCATTATAGAGTACAATGTCCCTTTTGGAATGTACCTCACAAGACATCTGCAGTAGCTGGAAAGGCCACAGAAATACCTCACAAATAGGATTACTGGCCTCAAACAAATGCCCTACACTGACTGCCTCAAAATTCTCCAGCTTTACTCCTTAGCATATCGCCTACTCCAAGGTGATCTCTGCCTAACATATAAAGCTATGTCAAACCCAGAGCTGTTGGACATGCTACACCTAAAGAAATCCCAATCCCTCCGAGCTACATGCTCTAGGGACCTAAACCTTGTCACCACAATAAACAGGACACGCTGGAGGGATAGATTCCTGTCCCAGAGACTTCCTATACTTTGGAACAAGCTACCCATCTATGTCAAGCAAAGTTCTTCATTAGCACTCTTCAAGAAAAATCTTGATGAGTGGATGGGAAATAGGAAATACACCCCGGGGATCACTTCTGTGTCTCTGCTGGACAGTGGCACAGGAAAATAACTTTCTTGGGTGGCGTAAGCTATGGTACCTTGCTGGCTAGGCTTACGTAGGCCTGTGGGCTGATAGCCTAGTACCTACCTATGAACCTATGAACCTATAACATCCAGGGAGACTACAAAGTTAGTGGTTACTTTGCTAACAAAAGTGGAAGGATGATAAATATCTTTTAATTAGCCATATATTACTTCCACATTTACTCCCATATGACTATTCACTATGACAAAAATGTCGTCAGGACCCATCAATGCAGTTTTTAGCTTTTGACCGTGCTTTTAGGATGTGATCTTGTCTGAGAGCTGGAGTCAAGTCGGTTTCAGGTGCAGCTGCAGGATATAAGGAAGAGAGAGAGGGGGACATTTTGAGATGAATTTATTGGCCAGTAGGTATGCTATTTCCTCAGCCTTAGTGTAAGTAACATCATTCACAATCAGTACAGCACATTGCTGCATTGTGCTTCTGAGGCTAACAACAAAACTAAAAAAAAATAAAAGTGTTATGACTGTTTTTAGTTTCGGTGGCAATTTTAGCCTTAAATTTGGCTTTGGTAGATTGTATTAAGCTCCTGAGTTGATTGCTTATTTCAGTGATGAAGGTTCTATTATTGTGGGAATTGCTCTTCTTACTTTTGGTCAAAATTCTCTTTCTTTTATTGTAAAGCTTGTTGATATTGTGGTTCCACCATGGGGGTTGTTTCTGGGATTTGCCATAGGGTACAGTTGCATCAGTGCAGCTTTTTACATGCTGATATAGTGTTTTAGGGTACATTTCTATATATGCAGTGGAGTCAAGTAGGTTTGGTGAGGATTTGAATCTTTCCAATGTATCACTTAGGAGTAGTTAGTCTTGGATAAATTTCTAGAGGTATATTGGGTGAAAAGGGTCTCTGGTTTCAATTTTGTTTTTAAGGACAGCTTTATGGACACACATAACAAGTGATGAAGATACACAAGGGATGGTTCAAGATGTTCTCATGTTAGTAAGGACAAGATCTAAGATAGTGTTCACCCTAGTAGGTACTCTGACCAATTGTTCCAGGTCATTTTCATTGACAAAGTCCAGAAATTTCTGTGCTTGTGCACTAGTGGTGGTTTAGGTTTCCCAGTTGATAGTCAAATAGTTTAGATCACCTAGTAAAATGGTGATCTAAATGCAGACAGGTGTAGTAACTTTTTTGTGTCATAGAGGGAGGTCTATGGATCGCTAATATATGGTATTGGACCTTACCTTTCTAATGGTCATTTGGACATGAAGAAGCTGTAATGCATCTTGCTGCTTTACCAGCCTTGATGCAAATCTTATCTGGATGAAGTTGAGACACCTTCCCCTTGTTAACCCTCCTGTGCAGTATCTGGTCTAAATGTGTGGACATTGTTATAGCCCCACACAGTTGGATTGCTCTCCACTGTTTTAAAGTATGTCTCTTTCACTCCACAGATGTCTACATCCTCCAGGGTGAGAAAAGCTCCTATATGTTTAGGATCCTATCATTGATTAGTAATACCTTCATATTTTCCTTTGCTTGCTTCATTATCTTGGTAGGTTTATCAGGTTGGCATTGCATAAAATATGTACCATGTGGTAGATAATATATTTTCAAAACCCTAGATGGGGCAAATGCAAGCCATCACTACCAAAGTGGCAGGTCTGTCAATCTTATCCACCCAGGCTGACAAATATTGGACCCCTCCCTCCTTTAATGACATAAAAAACTAAGGCAATTATGAAGTCCATTTTTTTTGCTTATATTGTGGCATCATCCTTTGAGGAGGCAGTAAGCTGTTTAGTGATAAGCTCATACCTGCCTGGGACACATAGTCTGAGAGCTCCATCATGTCTCTCCTCATATAGTCCAGCTAGATACACCTCAATTCACTGATAACCACATGTACTATGACAAAGTCATACTGGTTATTGCTGTTTAAGGACTTGAGTGCATATATGGTCTGGCAGATCCTAGCACCAGACAAGAAACTAACCATTAAGTTTTCCTTGCTCGGCCTGGTAAGACGTATAGCTGTATATCTTGCATTGGAGTTACCTATAACAGGAATATTTGGTTGGGTAGATGCCTGCATTACTGACGTAGCATCCATGACATTGGGGCTCTTTGTGCTATGTGAGGAGGTAGGCTTAACTTGCTGAGTGTGCTTTGTATCTCTGTTGTCTTTTGGAGATCTTTGACGTTTAGACAAGTTAATCTTTTGGGCCTCAGTATATGATGCATTATGCACATTGTGTTGGTCTTGATGATGTGTGGTGTCTGGTGTATTGCTGACAATTTTGGTATTGGAGTTTTGACTACAAGGACAGTGTATATGTACATTTCTCATACTCTGTGTCTTACACTGTTTGAGTAGTAGACAATCATCAGACAGCATCACTGCTCTTTTTATAACAAACTAAGCTCTTACTAGGGATAGGATCATGTGCTGTATTTAACAATTCTGTGTTTGAACTGTGTTTTATATGTATTGAAGAAGGGATTATTCCTGAAAGCCCTCCTATTTGTATTCGGCTTAAACTAAGTGATTTTTTTTTAATTTCTGGTGTTGAGATCCAGTTTTTATTGTTTTTTTTTTTTTTTGTTTTTTTTTGTATTTAACCCGTTGATCTCAAATACTCAGTTGTACTCCTTGAAGCTGACTGTTTCAAGATAGCCATCTCAATCAGGTTAGCTACAGAAGTTGTGGTGAAGTGCTTACGCATGGTTTGGACAGGAATTACTGGAGGGACTATAACTGCATGCATTTCAGTTTGTTTATGCGACTGTTTATGTGAACTTACTACTAATGTGTGGAGAAATGGCTGGTTATCTGGTAAGGTGTGTTTATTTGAACTTGGCACATATATTTGAGCCTCAAACATAGATTTCTAAGGTAGTATACAATTTACAGGACTTCTATAGGGAAAAAGCTCTTGCTCATACAGTCCATTATAGGTCAAGTCAAGTCCAACTGCAGCAGTGTGCTGAGTGAAGCTCAGTGCAGCTTTTTTTTTCTTCCTTTTTTAATAAAAAGGTAATTTCTCACAATTCAGGGCCTTCCATGCTTCTCAAAATAAAACATCCTGGGTGGGTACAGTAGTTCACAATTCTTCCACAATTATGAACAAAATAACAAGACTAAAATCCCAGACTGACTTAAATACAAACAGCTAACTTTCACAATTAATTCTACTTATGGAAATAGTGAAGTACATTTTATAAACTATGTTCAAACCTTGCAATAATTCACAATTCTCCCACAACTGCAAATGAAGCTACAAGACTAACATCCAGGAACAAGTTACTTTTGATACAAAATGAGACAAGTGGCAGAAAGTGTAGAAATAAATGTATCCAAATGAAGCTGACTAAAGTCAGGTAATGTAGGACAGAGTGACAGAGGGTAAGTCAAGCTTCAGCAATCTAAGGGGTGGACCTTCCTAGTCTCATCTGTCAGTGCCCAATAAGGTGAGTAAAGGAGATGAGACTGGGAGGAGCTTCCAATGCCAGATATATAGGAAATGAGACTTGAAGGAGCTTCCAATGACAGATATATAGGAGTTGAGACTGGGAAGAGCTTCCATGGCAAGATGTATAGCAGGGTCAAGCAGCTCAAAAGCTTCTAAGTTTAGAAGCGTAACAGAAAAAGGGTGGGTGAGTAGAAAACAAAACTGATTTAAATAGTGAGTGTAGTAGTTTAAATGTAATTCCTTGAATGCACAATGGAGGCCAAATGATTTGTTTGGTTTTAGCTTAAGAAGAGCTTTTCAGCTTCCAAGAGTCTAAAAGACAAGGATGTCTGCTGCTCATGTAATATAAAATACCAGGAGGCTGAAAATAGCTTAACAATCTAAAAAAAAGTTCTTGTTTTCCCAGAACTGCAGAAATCACCTGCTGCCATTGGGTTTAATTACCACAGGCTCTACTTAAAACTCACACAGCTGGCCAAAGCTGGCTTTAAGTTTGATAAGTGGATAAACACAGTACTTAGATGAGCCATGCTGATTGAGCCACTTAAGAGCTCAGAAGAACATAAAAATGGGATCTGTATAATGTTAATCAATTCATAGCTGTAGTTCAGATTCAGAGGAGATAGAAAGTACAAATGCCGAAAAATGAGAGATCCCAATCAGAACTGATTTAAATGCATCGGCACAGTACAGAAACAACTTAAAAAAGCAATGCAAACTAAAAAATGCTTAAATTAATAGTTTTATCTTCAGATTCAGAACAAACACAAAATAGGAATCACACAAAACTGATTTAAATGGCAAGGTAAGTGTAGTCATTTAATAAACTTCCCTGGATGCAAAATGGTGTGCAAATGCTTTGTTTGGTTTTAACTTGAAGAGAGCTTTTCATCTTAAAGGAATGTAAAAGGCAAATATGGCTGACTGGTTGTGTCATCTAAAACACCAGGAGGTTAGAAACAGCTTAAAGCTCCAGACAATATTGCTTATCTTCCCAGAGCTATAGAATCTCCTGTTGCCACTGGGTTTAATAACCACAGTCTATGGTTACAACCCACAGCTGGCTAAAGCTGGCTTTTTGTTTTTTAAGTTTAAAAGTGACTAAAGCATAGTAATTAGATGAGCAATGCTGATTAATCCACTTAAAAGCTTAAAACAATAACAAGGCAAACTGTAAAACACAAATCAATTCATAGCTCTAGCGTCAGATTCAGTGGCGAGAGAGAAAGATTAAAATGCAGAAAAATGAGAGATCTCACTCAGAATTGTTTTAACTACTTAGGTACTGCACAGAAATAAGTTGAAAAAGCACTGCAAAATATAAAATTCCTTCAATTAATAGTTTTAACTTCAGATTTATAACACAAAACAGGAACCACACACAAAACTGATATAAAAAGTTAGACAGGTGTAGTAATTTACATGTACTTCCCTGGCTGCAAAATAGAGTCTAGATGCTTTGTTTTGTTTTAACTGTAGAAGAACTTTCTAGCTTCCAAGAGTCTTGAGACAAAGATAGCTGACTGCTCATGTAATATAAAATGCCAGGATGTTGGAAATAGCTTAAAGCTCTAGCCAGCTTAAAGCTCTAGCCAAAAGTACTTATCTTCCCAGACCTACAGAAATCTGCCACTGCCACTGCCACTGGGTATAATTACCACACTCTTTAGTTACGATTCCCACAGCTGGCCAAAGGTGGCTTTTTGTTTTTTGTTTTTAGTTTAAAAGTGACTAAAGCATAGTAATTAGATGAGCAATACTGATTAATCCACTTAAAAGCTCAGGACAATAACAATGGAAACTATAAAACCCAAATCAATTCATAGCTCTAGCAATAGATTCAGTGAGAGAGAGAGAGAGATTAAAATGCAGAAAAATGAGCGATCCCACTCAGAATTGATTTAAATACCTAATCACAGCACAGAAATAAGTTGAAAAAACACTGCAAAATATAAAATACCTTCAATTAATAGCCAATAGCTCTGCATAACCAAAGCCAATAACACTGCAGGGAAAAGTCTGTTCTCCCACACCATTGCTAGGGAATAGAATAACCTCCCCCAAAGTATCTCCTCTACACAATCCATCTCACTTTTCAAGAAATCACTAAAGTCACACCTCTTGCAATCATGGCTCTGCCCTTGTATCACATAAAATCTTTTCTGCTCTCCTCCTAACTTGCCAAACCTTATCTCCTCTGCTTACCTCAGCTATTCTGCACTCCCTATCAGGAACTACTATCCTACAAACTATTTATTTATTTATTATTTATTTATTTTATTTTACATTTGTTGACTGGGCTAGTCTAACTGGATATATGTCCATTTTCAGTAGAGGCCCGGGGAGAAAAGCTCCACATAAAACAGATAGACACAAAGAGCATTAAAAATTCAGTTACAGAACATTAAACTTCAGATACAGATAGTTTGTCAGACTAACACAAGTGTTTAAGGTAATTTAGCATACTTGATGGAACAGAAACATAGAAAAAAATATAAGATAAGATAATCCTTTGTGGGGTTTTTTTGTCATGACATATATCCCAAATAGAATTATTTTCCAGATTACATTCCTTCACTTTTATGCTTTGTGCTACCAATAGGGAATTCAAAGTTTTGCTATCTATATTCCAAGCTTGCTCAAATCAAACTAAGGTATGTAAAATCTCCTAGACTGTATATATGCCACTGTATAGAAATTTTCTGTCATTCGTGGATTGTGTTGTCATATAAAGACATGGAGCTCTGATTGTATATATGCCTCTGTACAGAAATTTTTTGTCATTTGTTGTATTTGTACCATTATGTTATGGAGCTTTTCTCTCCGGGACTCCACTGTAAATGGACCTTGCTCCAGTTGGACTTTCCCGGTAAACAAATGTAAAATAAATAAATAAAATAAATAAGTTCAGATTCAGAACAAACAGAAAACAGGAACCACACAAAATAAATAGTAAGATAGGTGTGGTAATTTAAATGTACTTCTCTGGTTGCAAAATGGATTCCAAATGCTTTGGTTTTAACTTTAGAAGAGCCTTTTCAGCTTCCAAGAGTCTGAGACAAAGATCCTGGATCATTTTTAGCTGCTCAGAACTCAGTTAACTGGTGTATTCTAAAATTCGTGCCACTTGAGGCAGTAGAAAGGTTCAGTTCAACGCTGATAGGCATCCTAAACAGCCTTGCATCACTAAGTAGGAAGACAGTAAAATCTAGCTTTGTCCCTTGGCTTACTGATCAGAGTAGAAGTCTTATGCAAAATAGAGATGAGGCATGGAAAGTATTGTAGAAAGTTGAAGTACCACAAAACTTACACCCCTTTGGAGTACTTCCTAATCTTACCAAAAAGCAGGTCAGCATTTATAAGAAGCAATACTAGTCTCATTCATAAAATAACGAAAGATCTAACCTATAAAATTCTGGTCATCCGTTAATCAAATTTTAACCTAAGAACTAACAAAGTCCTTAAGCCTTGATGCAATAGCTCCCCCTTATAAACAGCCACCAAGTTTAACTCATACTTCATGGATAGAATAGCTGCACTCACTAATGAATCTTTTCCAGACTTCCCTGACTTAGGTTTACCCCCATACACTAATACCCTCACATTAAAACTATTTGCCACCTCCTACATGAAAACTATTATCCAAACTTAAGCCCTGCTCACTCTCTGCAGATAACCTTCCTGCAGAATACCTCAAAATTGCTGCTAACACCATTGCATATCCAGTCTCCATCCTTATAAAAAGGTTAATACAAGAATCCAATATTCCTACCATTTGGAAAAAATGCCCTATCATCCCCCTCCACATGTTACACTTCTACGGAGATATCTAATTATAGACCCATTGCCATCTTATTCCCCTTCTCAAAAATATTGGAAAAATGTGTCTATAAAGAACTACTCCAGAATCTCTTAAAGGAATAATTACTAACTGATATACAGAGTGATTTTTAGACCTGCCCATAGTATGACAACTGCCCTCCTAACTTTTACGGATAACATAAATAAAGCCAGAGATAGTGGTAATCTAATATCTTCCTTATTTCTAAACTTATCAAAAGCTTTCAAGACTGTGTCTCATACACAATTCCAACTACAGCTGTCCATAATAGGTAACTCACAACCTATATATCGGTGGTTTAATAATTACTTGTCAGAATGCTACCAGGCAGACAAATGGAATGGTGTACTGCAAGGCTCTATCCTTGGTTCTTTTATAAATATATTTATAAACAATCTTCATATTTCTATACAACAAGCATCCCTTGTACAGTATGCAGATGATTCCACCCTTATCTGCCTCTCAGACAATCTAGAAAACATGAAAAAGATTACACAACATGCTTTTAACTTTTTTTGAAAACTGGTTTTGTAAACACCAACTATTTCTTAATCCAAATAAAACCAAACTCCTATTATTTGTCCTCAAATTACTTATCCATGAGAAAAATAACTTTAAGATCACATCCCTAAACAATACACCAATTGATGTAGTGCCACATACAAAAATGATGTGGGTTGCAATAGATGAGAACATCAAATATGACCTCCACACACAGAACAATACAAAAAACTCACAAAAAAACAGGAAAGGTATACAGAACCCAAACATTTCTTACTGTATCCACCAAAATCCCTATTGCCACTACATATCTACTCACCTCTCTATTATATGGTTATTTCATCTTAACAGTCATCCAGGCCATTCTGAAATCTAAACTATAACAGTATTACAACAAGAAAATTAGATTTGCAGTTCAAACAGGTAACAGAACACATCACTGTTCTGCCCTAAAATCTCTAAACTGGCAGGAATTATCCTACCACTTAGATTATAACCAATTTAAAAAAATTATATTTAATCCCACTTCTTGCCCAGCTATAAGTGCAATTTTCCACCACTATCATGCAATTCGAACCTTCAATTTTCTGACAAAAGTCTACTTGATGTCTGTAAGCCTTAGAAAAACTGCCATCAAAGTATGTACTTACACTGTGTAGCAAAAGTCTGGAATACGATCCCTGCTCCAATCATGACAATACAAGGCATTCCTTTATTTAAGCTGCAACTAAAAGAATGCCTTTCTGACTCCTGGACTTGCATTTGCTGCTCTCCTGGCTAATATATCAGCTCCTTCTCCTCTAATACCTACATACATCTTATCTCTCATTTTCCTTGTTTTTATTTATCTTACTGTTACTTCCCTTACACTTAATCTTGCTTTTACTCATTATGTCTCCTGCCTCCCATATCTACTCCACTTATTACCTCTAAGCAATGCTTTTTCTCACTCTTCCATCTCTTCCTGTCCTCCCCCTTATCCACTGTTTGAATTTTCCACTCTGACATTTGCTTTATAAGTGAGCAATAAACTCTTGCACTTGTAACATGTCAACTATTTCAATGTTACCTGATATTGTATTTATCTTGTTTTAATGATGGTATATGTCTATTCTTCTATATGTTATTTATTTATTTTATTTACAGTTTGTTTACCAGGATAGTCCATTAGGCTGAGAAGAGTTCATTTTCAATGGAGGCCTGGGGAGAAAAACTCCTTAAAAACAGTATACAAATTGAAACAATGCATTCACATGTTATTATACAGATGAAGAAGTTACAGAATGCAGTTGATATAAAACAAGTTATTTCATAGTATAAAAATTACAATTTGTAATAGAATTCAGATAAAAATATGAAAATCATTAGTGAATATCCACAAATAGCACAGCTAACACATTGGAATATAACAACATAGGAAAATGGTAATTCTATTTGATAAAATCAAGAGTATTAATAATAGTATAAAAGGAAACTTATTGTTTGAATTTAAAAGGACACAGTATGACACATAAAGATTTAGAAAATCCCCACCTAAGACCCATTGTTGATGCTAAAGCATCGAAGACATATTTTGTCGCTAAATTTATAGACACACAACTTAAAAACACTCTTACAGATTGTAACTGGATTGTGAAAGATTCTTGGGACTTATTGCGGAAAATAAACAGAAAAATGTATAACGAAACATTGATTTTTGTAACAATAGATGTGAAGGACCTGTTTTCAGTAATTCCACACAATGTTGGCATTGAATGGTTTTACTCCTACTTGTGCCAACATACTAGACTTACACACGATCCTATTTTAACCATTAGAAGTTTGATGGAATCAATTTTGGAAACCAATGTTATAGTTTTTGAAGAACAGGTTTTCAAACAGTGCAAGGGAGTAGCTATGGGGGCTACATGTGCTCCTATCTTTGCCAATATTGTTTTGGCATTTTGGGAAGTGGAATACATATTTAATAGTCCGTTTGCAAAATATTGGACTTATTACGGTCATTACCTAGATGACATAATTATCCTATGGAACAACAGTGAAGACACACTTAAACAATTTTTGGTATTCATCGATGAAAGTACAGATTTTTTAGAATTTTCACGTTACTTCATTTGATAAAATAGATTATTTAGATATTACTATTAGTAAAAATAACTTGGATAAATGTTTTGAGATGACTATATTTAGAAAACCCACATACTCAAATATACTGCTGCATTTTGAAAGTTTTCACCCAATACATCAAAAGAAGGCCTTAGTAAAAGGTCAAGGGGTAAGACTAGCTAGGATGATTTCAAATTATTGTGAATTTCTTGATCAAATCAACATTCTTACTGACATGCTAGCAAAGAGAGGCTATCCCCCAGGTTTTGTAGAAAAAACATTACAAGAAGTAGTCCATAAGAGGAACAATGGGCATTTTTTTTCATTATTGGGTAAGGGTATCGAAACTGGTCAGACAAGTGGGGGGGGGGTACAGAACCCAAAACTTTCAATAAAGCTGCAATTTTTAAATATAACCAGCAGTTTACAGATATTAGACAAATTATACAACATAATTGGAATGTATTCAACATGAATAAGGAATATACGGATGTAGTGGGAAAGGTGCCTAACATTGTATACAAAAAAGACATAACTTTGAAAAACATGATAGAGAGGTCACATGTTGGCTACTATGGAAAGAAAGGCATGTTAAAATGTGGTTTTTGTTTGCAATGTCAACATATTACAGAGGGAACTGAGATTAATATTCCAAATTATGGGAAATATGTATATAAGAAAAAATATTCATGTAACAGTAAGACAGTTGTTTATTTAGCAAAGTGTTCCCAATGCCCCAGTTTCTATATAGGAAAGACGATCAACGCATTTAGAAGTAGAATATACCAACATTATTATGACATTAAAAAACAAAACATCAAAAATGTCCTAGCTTTGCATATTAAAAATAACGAAGGACATTATTTTAAGTTTTGCATTATAGAGCAAGTTTCATTAGGTGAAAGGGGTGGACCCCTCAACGACTACCTAGAGGCTAAGGAACTTAGGTGGCAGTTACAGACAAAAGCAACACAAGAACCAGGTTTGAATAGTAACATATCCATTAGCTCTATATTAAGACTAAAAGCAGAAGGTTATTTATAACTGTGAACACACATTCATTTTATATGATGCAATTGGTGACCATTCTTGGAGTTGTATTTATAAGGTGAACGGGAATTTTATGGACGTTGACTTGTTTAGTTTTGTATTTATGTAATTCAATCATTATGATGTCATTAATTGATTAATTAACAAATTGTAAGTCATTGGTGTAAAAGTTTTATGTATAAAAGGAGGGTTAGTTATGATGTACTTCATTCTGATGAGGTTTTTATAAAAAACGAAAGCGCTAAAGCACACTTTGTGGATTTGGTTTATTCCTTCTGGTGGTGTTTCAAAGGTTTGTGTGTTTTTGAGATTACATTGGAATATAACAGAGGTGGCTAAGAGCCTCACACAGTATGTTAACAAGTTTATAGTGGGACAGGGGAATATAAGGTTTTAATTCTTGATGTAAGCAAAGAGACAATGTAAAAAAAAAGTAGGGAATAAGTAATAAGTGAAGAGAAAGGGGGGATAAGAAGTAGTGGAGATCAGCGTAATGACTGAGAAGAGAGAGTGGGGGAGTATGAAAAACAGGGGTGATGTAGAGGGGAGTTATGTGGGGTGAGAGCAGGAACATTCCCTGAGTGATGTGAGGTGGGAATGAAGCAAGGTCTTAAAGGTGGAGTAGTTACGGGTGGTACGAATAAGTGGTGTCAGGGAGTTCCGAAGGCATGCTAGAGAAAAGGATAATAGATGTTTGTCTGGCGAGCGAGCAGGTTTGTGCAGTTCAAGCAGGTTCTGGTTATTGGATCAAAGATGTCTATCAGGCAGATGCGTTTTGACAGAGGAGGAGGAGAGGGAAGGGCAGAGAAATGGTTTGAAGATGAGTTTATGAGCATAAGTTAGTTGAATATAGGATAGATAGTTGGCAGTTCTAGACAATTTAGTTTGTGAAGGGTGTTGCAGTGGTGGGAGGAGGATTTATAGCTGGTAGCGAACTTAGAGATTTTGTTGTAGCAGGAAAATAGTTTTGTCTTTAGAGAAGATTGAAGGTTAGTAAGAAGTGGGACACCATACAAAAGGGAAGGAATGAGGTAGGTGGTAGAGAGAACATGCTTAGTAGAGGGAGTCAGATAGCAGTTGTGGTGGTAAAGCATACCAAGTTTTTGGTGGGTTTTCTTTATATTAGTTTGTAGGTGAGTATCACATTTTAAGTGTTCGTCAATAAGGACTCCTAGAAGCTGTGTATGGGTGACTACTTCGATAGAGGTATTGTTTTGGCTGGCTATGCAGAAAGAGTTCTTATCTCTAATGGTATTTTTTGAAGAAGTAAATATCATGATTTTAGTTTTCGAAGCTTTGAGTGCTAGGTGGATATCTAACATCCAGCGCTCAGTAGAAGAGAAGGTCTCTTGAGTTAATTTTAAGAGAGTAGAGATGGAAGTGGCAGAGCAGATGATCGTAGAGTCATCCGTATATTGGATAAGTTTAGCATTAGGGATGCTCTGATGGAAATCATTTATGAAAATGTTAAAGAGTAAGGGACCTAATATGGAACCCTGAGGTACACCTATAGGAGTATTAAGGAAGGAGGAAGTGCAGTTTTTTTCCATTTGATGGCTTGTTGCCTGTCAGAGAGGTAACTGGAGAACTAGTTGATAGAAGAGATAGAGTGAAATTAGAGAGTTTGGACAGGAGAAGATTATGTGAAATAGTATCAAAGTCCTTGGATAAATCAAGAAGAAGGGTAGATACTAAGCAGCTGGAGTCTTCATCTTTATTGGCAGTTTTGAGGAAAGAGAGGAGAGTGGTGGTGGTGCTGTGACCAGGTCTAAATTCATGTTGTGTGGGGGTTAGCAGGTGGTTGTCTAAGAGGTAGGGTAATAGTTGTACATGAATACATTTTTCTAGAACTTTAGAGATAGGGGATAAGAAAGCGATTGGTCAGAAATTAGGAATGTTGTTGTTGTTGCCCCCTTTGTGAAGGGGAATGATAAAGGCCTTTTTCCAGAGTAGGGGTACCTAGGCTTCTTGGACTGACTGATTTATTAGAATAGAGATGGGGAAGGTGATGACATTGGCAGCTATTTTTAAGAAGTTGGAAGGAAGGTCATCGGGGACATTTGAACATGGTTTTAATTTTTGAAGGAGTTTTTTTATGGTGGAGACAGGAATAGATTTGATAGTGAAGGGGGGGTTGAGAGGTGTTGGTGTTTGGGGAGGAAGAGATATGTGGAGGTGAAACTAGTGCATTGTTGAGGAAGGATGTGGTTAGTTTGGCTACAGAGTCAATAAAGAAGGAGTTAAATTGAGTGGCTAAGGACAGATCAGAGGCATTAGGATCAGGGCAAGGGTTGTCTTTTTTTTCCAAGATTGAGGAGGGTAGTGATACTATTCCAGAATTTTTTAGGGTTAGTTTTGTGGCTATTTTGAAGTATGGAGAAGCAGGATTATTATGGTTATATGTGTATTAATATTTGTATTAATCTATGTATTTACAGTATATTGTAGTATGATGTCAGTTTTCACTAACGTATATGCATTTTCTGTTTTTTTTTTACTTGTGGAGCTTTTCTCCCCAGCCCTCCAATGAAAACAGATAAAATTATCTGACTGGACTTTACCAGTAAACAAATGTCAATAAAGAAAGAAAGAAAGAAATCACTGAAGACTGAAGTCACTAAATAATGATATATATTTGAGTTTCAGACTTCATACCCTTCACAAATCTTGTTACTCTAGTAAGTTTCTAAGTTTATAAGCGCAATTTTTAACATCTGTCCCTAATTTTTGGTCATTGTACCCCAATTAGTTTAGACTTTGTCCAGATTTCTTGTGCTAAGAAGTTGAGAGGTATGCTTGATATCCTAGAAATATAAATACTCATCCATTTTCAATCATAAAATATTATAAGGACATGTAGATGGATAGATAGATAGATAGATAGATAGATAGATAGATAGATAGATAGATAGATAGATAGATAGATACATAGATAGATAAAGTAAAATGTAGCTATTGACATATAAAATGATAGAAAGTGCTTTGTTTAGAGCTGTAGTGTTTGTGGTTTTGTAGCTTAGCATTGGACTTGGTTATTGTTTTTGAATTTTAGAACACTGTGAAAATGAAAAATCTTTTCCCATATATTTTGGTTATATTGTGCAATATGAAGGTCATGTTAGTCCTTGCACTGTTGTGCACATTATGTGCCAGTTCAGAAATGCTGCATGCAAGTGCATTCTTCTGTTTTTATTTAGTCAAACTTGTGCAATATGGAGATGAGCGCGAGGGATACTGTCAGCTGATTAGGAGTATTTTTTTTTTCATTTAAATGACCAGCTTTGTATCTTGAGCCATAAATGAATGAATATGCCTTTGTCATCACCTTGGTCTCATAGAGGCACAATGTATTTATGAAAAAGCATGGATGTTT
Source organism: Protopterus annectens (assembly GCF_019279795.1). NCBI lineage: Eukaryota > Metazoa > Chordata > Ceratodontiformes > Protopteridae > Protopterus > Protopterus annectens. Next base: position 587,751,580 of record NC_056730.1, on the reverse strand, counting down.
TTTGTGGAGAGTCATTATATTCTATTGTCAACTGTCAGAGACAGTATTCAGAACTAGGGGTACAGGTGTATATGCCCATTATGAAATGCCAGGCTGCCAACTCGTGTTATAGTTACTTTCCGTAATACCTGTATGCACAACACATGCTTAGGGTTGTGCAATTCAGCAGGTATGCATGTATGTCTGTTGTACTTGCATGTTTATCTACATGTATATATGTCTGTCTGCCTGAATGTCATTTACCCATCCCCACTGTTTTGCAGGGAAAATGAAATTAGAGGGAATGCCATAGATACGAATACAGGAAGAGCAAAGGCAGAAGGAATGAAAAAGAGAGAAAAATGAGATGTCGGAATAGCAAAATCAACATAAAGGAAATATTACGTGGAAGACAACAAGATCGAATGGGAAGGATAGACAGGAAATGTCAAAATAGCCTAAAGATAATGAAATAGCAAAGTGAGAAAGGAGGGAGCAGAAATGAGAGAGAAAAAAACAAGAAAAGGAGCTAAGAAGAAAAGCAGTACCAAAGGAGTGAAAGAAAGTGAAAGGGAAATATCAAGAATGAGAAAGAACAACATACCACTATAAAAATCCTTGAATAACACAGCCCAACATTTAACAGCATACCATGTCAATGAATATTAACAGGTGGAAAACTCAAGGAAGCATTAAGTCATGCATAATAATAAATATGTGGCATTATCACTGCGATAACAGTACAAGCAGGTAGTGCATAAGAAATGGTACTGTCCATGTGTGGTAACATGAGGATGTATGTAACCAGGAGCTTCTTAGCCTGCTGCAGGACAGTCAGTAAGTAACCACGAGTTCAGAACAGTCAACAATCACCATGGATGAGAGTGACAGAACTGAAAGTGTACTTGTGGAAGCAGATGCCAACCACCCACCAGGGACGACAATAGGACAAGTCAAAGGAGTAAGAAACTGCCACACATAGAACACTATGTGTACATATGAGAAAAAGCTGTGAAATTGAGGAAGTACTGGGCTTTCAAATATATTCATAAACAAAGTTGTCATGATAGGCCTGTAATAACAACATCAGATAGAGAGGTACTATATGCTCCACAGGTCACCATCACTTTTTATTTGCTATGGAGGTTGAAATGTATTTATTGGCTGAAAGACTCCATATAAGAGCTACTGGAAGTAGGGTTCCACAATGCCGTGTTCTGAAAAATGTCTGTGACACTATTGATAGTGATATAGCACCTATCATACCAAGTAGAAAAACACTTGTCTGCAGCATCCATCTTTTTTTCAGAAGGGTTTCCATTGAGCTACTGCAGAACAGTGGACACATTACATGATATTGACCCAGGACAGTGGCAACTTAGAGGTTTCTTCATAAAGGATGCATCCGTGATAGGGGGTCTATTGTAGAAGTGCTGCTACTTGCTGCTGTGAACAACATGTCCTGTCTTAGCCAAACAATACAGTGGATGGTGGATTGCACCTTTGCTGCAAAGGGCCATGTCATGCATCAGCTACTTACCATATATGGTATATGGGAAATAAACAGCTGCTCCAATTGTTTCCCGTTAGTACATGCATTGATGAGTCAGAAAACATTGCATGCCTATGACATGATGTTAACCACGTTGCTGGAGTTGATGTAGGAGTTTAATTCAGTGCCAAACCAACATACGTCATGTCCAGCTTTGAAAGTGCAACCATAAACAGTAAATCAAACAAAACTTCTCTTATCATAGCCTAAAGGTTGTCTCTTCCATTTCTCTCAATTTTTATGGCGTAAGGTGCAGTGACTTGGCATGACCAACCTATATGACTCTGATGTCCATTTCCAGCTCATTGTGAAGTGTTTAGTAGCCCTTCCATTTCTCACACCATGTGAGGTACCTGGTGATTTTGCAGAGGTGAGGACTTGTTAAAAATAACAGCAACTCCAATGCTGACAAACTTTGAGGGTACCTTTGTACTGGGGTGGGAGCACAGGTATGGAACTCAGCTTTTTTGAGAACATAGACTTTCCTGCGGCTACTCCCCCCCCCCCCCAGAGTTCTAGTGAATTGCTGATCTTTGTATGTGGAAGTGTGTCACCATTGGCTATGTTGCTTGTTGGGAAAGCAGCTGTCAGATTTATGTTCTATTGCAGAGATTCTTTCATGTTGAGCTAAACTGTGTATGTTCATGCCCAGGTTCTGGCTGGGATTTAAGGATGGTCACAAAGGCACTGCAGCCATGTGAGGAAGGACTGGAAACTATTGTGGAACACAGGGAGGAAAACACATGCATATTTCCACAAGAATGTGTCCTATACCTTGAAGCTATAATTTGGAATATCCATCATGATGGCCACAAAAGGTTGCAGCAATGCAATACACGCTAGCCTTGATTTTTTTTTTCAGTGTAAAGCTGTTGCATTACTCAATAAAAAAAATCTTGCCATGTAAAATTCAACCATTTGGGTTTCTACCCTGTGCTGCACACATATCAGTTTTGCAGTAACATACCTGGACGATACCACACATGCAGGGCAGGCAAATGTAAAATGATTCAACCAATTTTATATCTTGCATTTCTATACCTCTCTGTGTATATATAGATATATATATATATATATATATATATATATATATATATATATATATATATATACATATATATATATATATATATATATATATATATATATATATATATATATATATATGAGATATTGCTGGCTCAAAATATCTAAAATCCAGAAGATTAAAAACTTCTAACAATTAGAATTTGCCCTTTTCCCACTGTTGTGCTATTCTGTAGTTGATTGTTCAGACATAGTATAAAAAATATAGGGAGACAGTGAGCATGGGATAGTGAGGGCTTTGGATGAAACATGTAGTTTCTGCTCAATACAATGTTTATGTTTCTGGTGTCATTATGGTGGTAGTTGTGCATGGGTTATGATTCTGTGACATGATTCATTCAATACTTTGACACCATAATGCCTAGTATCACTGCTGACAACCCCATTTCTTGGCTTCTTACTTAATGCTGCCAATGTTCTTGCCTTCAAACAGATGGCTATTTAATGGAACAGGATTTCTGTGATTAGATATCACTGTTTCAGCATTCACTGAAGTCACAAAGTACAGTTTTGTACCTACCATAAATGTAGATGTCCGAACTGGATAGCATCTGCAGTCATAACAAGTGGGTTGTCCTGTCGTCAGGCAGCCCTTCAGTCGGCCGGATTCCAAAGTCCGGGTCCGGCTGATGTCGCACTCCCCCCGACGTCATCTCTGTTGGTCTTCGGGTATAAAGGCATCAGCCGACGCCATTTTCCTCAGTGTTTCCTGCCCCAGATGCCAGTAGCCCTCTTGCAGGCTAAAATTTGGGTAGATGCCAATGTTTTCAAATAGATAGAGGTAAACACAACAATAAGCATGTATGTACATATACACAAACAAATACACCATAAAAGACTCCCCCCCAACAGCTAGCTATTAGAAGGGTAAACACCCTAGGAGTACCACAGAGGGGATGGAGGGAGGGTAATCCTGACTGCAGATGCTATCCAGTTCGGACATCTACATTTATGGTAGGTACAAAACTGTACTATGTCCTTCATGGATGCATCTGCAGTCATAACAAGTGGGTAGAATACCATAGCCAACTAGGGGAGGAGGATAAAAGTAGATTATGGTGTGTTTAGGATCCCTTGCAGTACAGCAGTGGCAAACCCTGCTCGGGATCTGGAATATAGAGGCAAATTATAATACTTGGCAAATGTATGCACGGAGGTCCAAGTAGCCGCCTCAATAATATCTTTGGTTGCCACTCCTCGTAAGAAGGCTGTGGTAGTGGCTGTTGCTCTTGTAGAGTGAGGTCTTATGTTCTGTGGAATTGGTTTTCCATGGAAGGAGTAACAGAATCGTATGCAATTTCCTATCCATTTGGAGATTGTCTGTTTGGAAATAGCTTTTCCTTCCCTTCCTGTTGCATAGGCTACAAAAGTTGGTCAGTCTTTCTGCTATTTTTGTTCTGTCCAAGTAGTAGCGTAGCTGTCTATGTACATCCAAGGTATGCAGTATTCTTTCCCTCTGTTTTGTGGGTTGGGAAAGAAGGTAGGTAGGTGGATTGCCTGGTTTAAAGATACTCTGGATACCACCTTAGGCATAAATGTAGGATTAGTCCTCATGGACACTCTATCTTGGTGGAAGATTAGGAAGGGTTGCACTGCCATTAAGGCCTGCAGTTCTGAAACCCTCCTTGCTGAAGTAATTGCCAGTAGGAAAGCAGTTTTCCATGACAGGTGTTGTAGGTCTGCTGTTGCTGCTGGTTCAAAGGGTGCTAGTGTCAACTTTTCTAGCACAAAGTTTAAATCCCAAGCTGGTAATGGTGGTTTCCTTGGAGGTTTTACATTCTTGATTCCTCTGAGGAATTGCCTGAGCAAAGGGTGCGAAAAACAGGTGTATCAAAGCTGTATTCTGCTGAAATAGCTGATGCATGTATCTTGATGGAGGAGTAGGACAGGCCTGAATGAAGAAGTTCGGCCAGATACTCCAGAATGTTAGGCATATCTATGTTTGACACATCTTTTCCTCTTTCCGTACTCCAGATGACAAACCTTTTCCATTTTCCAGCATAGTTCCTTCTTGTTGAAGGTCTGCGTGCTTCAAGAATAATGTCTTTAACTCTTTGGGAAAGTTCTGGAATAGCTGCTGTTATGTGATGTTCCATGCAGTCAGTTGCAAGGTCTTTAGGTTTGGATGTATGATGCTGTAGTTGTTCTGCGTTAACATCAAAGGCATCAGGGAATTGTCCACATATTGTTCGAGACATGCTCCTCAGTAGTGGGTACCAGTGTTGTCTTGGCCAGTTTGGAGCTATCAGGATTATCCTTGGACGTTCTTCCTTGATTTTCAGTAGTACCTTGTGTATCAAAGGAAGAGGCGGGAATGCATATGCTGTTAGGCCTTTCCAGTTGAAAGAGAGCGAATCCACTTTCCATGCTAATGGGTGGGATGTCCTTGTGCAGAATTTTTTGAGCTGGTGATTGAGAGGTGATGCGAATAGGTCTATCTGTGGCATTCCCTATTTCTTTGAGATGGTCTTGAAGATGTCCGGGTGAAGCTTCCATTCGTGGGCATCCGAAGTGGTTCTGCTTAATATGTCTGCTAGGGTATTGTCTTTCCCTGGTACAAATATTGCCTGTAACTGGATGTTGTAGCTGAGTGCCAGGGTCCACAGCTCCAAGGTCATTCTGCATAGGGGGTATGAATGAGTGCCTCCCTGTTTGTTGATGTACCACATGACTGTGGTGTTGTCTGTCCTTATCATCAACTGGCCCTCTTTGAGAAATGGTTTGAACTTTTGGATTGCCAGTTTTACTGCCAGCATTTCTTTTAGGTTGATGTGCAGTTGAAGTTGATCCTGTGTCCACAATCCTTGCACGCATTTGTCCAGCATGTGGGCCCCCCATCCTAGGTCTGAAGCGTCTGTTGTGATGGTCTGGCTTGCTTGACATCTGCGAAAGGGTAGGCCTGGGTTTGACTGGCATGCCTGAGCCCACCATAGGAACTCCTGTTTTAAGCATGGAATTAGTGGGATTTCTGTTTCTAGACTGTGTCTGTGTTGGGACCATAAATTCTTTAGGTACCACTGTAGTTTTCTCATATGTAGTCTGGCAAATGGAACCAAGATTATGCATGATGCCATGAAGCCCAAGGCCTGCAGTACTTTTCTTGCTGTTAACTTGTTCAGTTTTGTTAGTGCCAAGAAGTATAGAGGGAGTTCTTTTGTTTTTCTGTAGTCAGGAATGCCATTTGTTTTACTGTGTCCAATTCCGCCCAAGAATGTCCTTGTTTGGGATGGTATCAGCCTTGACTTTTGTAAATTGACTGTGTATCCCAGTGCTTGTAGCAAGTAAATGACCCTTTGTAAATCTGTTGTCAGCTTGCTTTTGTTGTCCCCTTGTAGCAGGCAGTCGTCCAGGTATGGGTAAATTTGAATTCCCTGAAGTCTGCAATGGGCGATTACTGATGCCAGGCATTTTGTGAATACTCTGGGCAGTAGATAAGCCAAAAGGCAATGCTGAGAATTGATAGTGCTCTGATCCTGCAAGAAATCTGAGGTATCTTCTGCAGATTGGTCGAATGGGGACGTGCAGGTATGCCTCCTTGAGATCTAGAGTTACCAGCCAAGACTCCTTGCCCAGCATGGGAAGAAGTTGCTGTAGGGTCAGCATTTTGAATTTTGGGACAATGATGTATGTATTTAAGGTGGACAGGTCGAGAATTGGTCTCCAACTTTTTCCTTTCTTGGAACTAGGAATAGTCTGGAGTAGAACCCCTTTCCTTGCTCTGCTGTTGGCACTCTTTCCACAGCTCTCATGTTTGCTAACTCCATTATCTGGCGTAGAGCCTCTGTTTTTTGATTTGGAGGTAGATTTGGCATTCCTCTTTTGACTGGAAAAGTGTGGAAGTGAAACCGGTAACCTTGATCTATGGTTTGTAAAATCCACTTGTCCTTTGTTATGTAGTGCCAGTTCTTTGAAAATAAGGTTAACTTTCCGCCTAGAGGAGCTGCTATTTGTTCCCTGGTAGGCGGATTTAGGGTTAAGTCACTGTGGTTGTGTTGATGTAGTGGCAGTGGCTGTGTCTGTGCCTCTGTTGTTACCTTGCCACTGTCTTCCTCTGTAGGCACCTCCTCTGGATTGGTTTCTGCCTCTGGAACGTCTATTCCTGCCCCTTTGAAATTTTGTGGAGTCAGGAAAGGACCAATTTTGGCAGGCCAGTTCCTGCTAAACCTTGGGGTTGAACCTGCAAGAAATCTTTAACAGTTTGAACAGATTTTGCCTTTTCTTCCATTTTCTTCATAACCTGCTGGGCAGATGTACCAAACAAACTTGTCTTGTCCATAGGAGCATCTAGCAACTTAGCTTTAACATGATCCGGTAAAGCTTGTTCCTTTAGCCATGCATGCCTTCTTATCACTGTGCCTGTCATGGCTGATCTAAATGAAGCCTCCAGTGCATCATAGCCACATTTTAAGGAATGGTTGCTAACCTGTTGTATGTTATTTACCATCTCTAATACATATTTCTTATCAAGAGATTCATCAGTGGTTAGTTTTTAGTTAACTGATCCAGCATAAACTCTTGGTATTGTATCATGTGAAACTGACAGTTTAAAGCTCTAGCTGAGAGAGTAGCTGAAGTGTAGACCTCTTTACCCCATCTGTCTAATGACCTTGCTTCCCTTTCAGAAGGAATAGGGTTTTAGCTATGGTCGCTACTGCCTTGGGGCCCTGGGATATAGTTTCTGGGTCTGCAAGTGGAGCCTTGTAAAGGTGGTGATGAGTATCTGGCACCCTGTAAAATCTGTCTGGTTTGGCAGGGGCTGGGGTAAAGAATCTGGAGCGGAGCAAACATCATTGAAAGCATCATCCACCACAGAGAGAACAGGGGGTATAGCTAAGGGCCTGTGCTGAGGGAGGTGCAGAAAGGTCCTAAGTCTTTTTCTGGAGTCTGAAAAATCCTGTTGCTGCCATTGGAACTGTTCTCGCATGGCATGCAAGGTTTCCCCAAAGGAGAATTCTTCTGGTGGGGAAGCAGCTGGGATGGATTCTTCAGCATCAGAATCTTCAAAATTGGAGAAGGAAGCCTCTGGCTGGTCAGTTATGTCTGATTCATCAGCAGAATCATCAGAGGACACTGGCTCGGGGGCTCTGCCCTAGGTCTCTTCTCTGGGGGCTGAGAGGCCCTGTCTGGGTGAGATTGAGATCCTCTAATTAAAGAAATTAAATCTTCTGCCAAAGTAAGCATTTGAGAACTAGAAGAGGGCCTGGATGGGGGTGGTTTAACAGGCACTGTTTTAGTAGTCTTGGCTGCTTTAGCCCTGGCGAAGGCCTTAATGGACATGGCTGCTGGAGGCCTAGCAGCACCACGTGCTGGGGTAGAAACATCCAAGGGGATGGTGTCTGATAAGTCAACCACCGTAGTGGGTAAAATTTCTGAAGTCGTTTCAAGAGTTGTAGCAGGGGCCTCAGTTGTAGGAATAGGTTCAGCTGTACTTTGTTCAGTTTTCTCGGTTTCGGCCGAAACCGAGACACTCGCGGTTTGCTTGACCATGGTTTCGGCCGAAACCGCGGACCGCGAGTGTCGGTCTTTATCTTTGCGTTTTTTGCCAGATTGGGTAGTCGGAGGATCCGACGGCATAATGTACGCAAAATCAGAACCGAAAAACTGTTCTGCGAACTCCGACCGACGCCTAAGCGTTCGTCGGTTGAAAGAAGCACAGGCCGAACAGGCTGCTACGTCGTGGGCTGGGCCTAAACAAGGCAGACAGTAAGAGTGGAAATCTTTATGAGGTATTTGTTTCCCACAGTTTAAACAATTGTTAACTTTTTCTGACATCGGCTGAGGCAAGAAAGAGTCCCCAACGGGGTACTTAGCTTTAGAAGTCTTCGAAGTAGTATTCGGTAGAAGTAATCTCTGGATCCGACCGACCGGCACTTGCGAACAGCTTCTGCTTCGGGCGCCACGCGGCAAGAAAGACTGAGGAAAATGGCGTCGGCTGATGCCTTTATACCCGAAGACCAACAGAGATGACGTCGGGGGGAGTGCGACATCAGCCGAAGCCGGACCCGGACTTTGGAATCCGGCCGACTGAAGGGCTGCCTGACGACAGGACAACCCACTTGTTATGACTGCAGATGCATCCATGAAAGACATTTGCTGAGTTATCATTAATTCATTCTGCATATGCAACAAACTGCATCACTCCCCTATTTGAGTATGCAGCATCTCTTCAGGGGACTTCCAAGATGGCTACACAATGAGAAACAGCTTATTTTCAGCTCTCCCAGTGTGAAAACAAAAACTCAGAAAAGTGAGGCAGTGAATTTCTCTTTTTGCTAAATTTCAGTTACTGGCTAGTAAGTGTAGTACCTGGATGCCAGCAAAGAAGAAATTTAGAGAACCTGTAAGAAAATCAACTGCAAAAGGTGAGGGGAAAACACTGGCTGGGAAGAATCCTGCCGCTGTTCAGCAAAAATCAGTTCAAGATTCAGCTTTCTTGCAAGACATGATTTCCAGTAACCTAGAGGAAAAATAAGTAAAATGTGCTCAGAGCTGATTAAAATAAATGAAGCACTGGAGGTGTATATCAATTCAAATAACAAAGGGCTGGAAAAAGTGGAAGAAGCTTCAAACAGATATTCAGATGGGTTTACTATCAAAATAATGCTATTCAGTTTTGCGAGTAATGACTTACTCAAACCTAAAGGACGAAAACGTGCACACCATTCCCTCACAACAATGAACGAGGTAATGTTGTTATGTCAAATTCGACATTGTCAACATTAACCAACTTACCTGGACATTCAGAGATGTCCTCCAAACATTTTGCAGGGGGACAACCCCCCTGCCCCCCACACCTCCTGCTAATTATATATTCTAACTCCAAGATTGCACTACAGTGAGGAAAAGGGTCAATTTCTCAATCCCGACTGTAGTGTGAACTCAAAAACATTGACACTCAAAAACACAAAGGCAAGCTACATCTTGATGTTTCAGAAGTGATAAAAATTCACTTGGGATTTTAAACTTTTGCACATGTACCTTAACTATCCGAACAACAGTAATATAAGTTTCATACTTTTGATAGTAAACCATTCAGATGAGCTGATAAAATTGAAAAAATCACAGGTTAAAATGATGAAAAAGCTGTCTGAGTATGAGACTGCTCAAGAAGAGATGTTTCAGAAAATCATTGAATTAGAGGATGGAGCACATAGGGAAAACTGAGAATTTTTTTGGCGTACCAAAGAAACTGAAAGGAACAGACTGTATTTGTTTTATGAAAACACAAATAAGCAATTGAACTGGTATTCCACAACAGAAATTGTTAATTAAAAGGGCTCACCATGTGTATGCTCTAAACCTGGTGCCAAGACATCCAATAGTAAAGATGCAATCCTACCAGCAACAATAGTTGATTCTGACAAAACTGTGACAAAAGAACAAAGTACAAAAAGTGGAGACAGTAGAGTGTTTGTGGAAAATGATTACTCAATGTACACCAGGCAGAAGTGGAGTAAATTCATTGTAACAGTCAGGGAATGTCAAGAGGCAGATGTGAGATTCGATCTGTTGCATCTAGCTATCTTCAGAATATTTTTTTCTAGAGAGTCAAAGTAAATTTTGATGCAGAACATGCTAAGGAGGAGATACAAAAGTTTGTCCAACAGAAAGTTAGCTTTCAAACAGAAGGGGACTTTGCTTCTTATTCTTCTGGTAATAAAGGTCTTAGAGAGACTATGCCAGTGAAACCTTTTCTAATATTCCAAAGGAAAATGCTTTAGAGACAGAGGAAAGCACAAGAGTTGAATAGAACAGCCAGGAACATGTTGGAAATGTACCAGAGACTGGAGTTGGGAGATGGAGATCAACAGGAAGAAAACCAGTAACTTGGAAATTAATGAATAAATGTGGGATTACAAAGTTATCAGTCACATTTGTGAAATAGGGAGGAACAATAAAACCTAGAATCATTGAACTTTTTTTGACTTTGTTAAACTTGTAGGGGACTCCAAAGCATATGCCTTACTTCATGGTATTAATGTTTGGAAGACCATTAAGGAGGTGGGAAGAAGAAGGAAAAGAAAATCGTAAGTAAAACTATTTTCTTCTTAACAGTATTTTTATAAAACATAACATATACTGCATATTTTTATAGTAAAGCATTTCATTTATTTTTGTGTGTTATGGGGACACTAAAGTAAACAGGTGCCCTTCATTCCATCTTCTTTCTTTCTTCTTGGTTTTAAGAAATGTAGGCACTGCAGTGTAAAAAGAGAAGAAAACCTGGGCAAAAGCATATATAAAATGATATGCTGTAATCTTAGGCTGTAGAGGTGAGATGTGGGTTGTAAAAGTATACAAAACATGGTATAAGTAAATATGTTTGATATGCTTTTTCTTACTTTTGCATAAGGGAATTGCTAGATTAAGGCCCTTGGCTTGATCTAACAACAAGTTTTAAGTAGAAGCAAGGAAATAGAAGAACATTGAGTGTAATGAAAATGTTTCCTTTAGCAAATAAAGTTTCAGAGTGCCATATGAGAAGCAGATAGCTGAAGGCAGCTGTTTATCTAGTTCTCATGTTTCTATGGAGACAGTCTGAAAAAAGGGCAATAAAACAGAGTAGTGCCCCCCCCCCGGCTAAAAGATAATGTTTCTGAAAGCATTTAAGTTGTTTTCTACATCTGGTAGAGGAATAAAGATAAGACAAAAACAGACAGCACTTAGTGTAAGTAGAAGCACAGGTTGTACCATGCTTCTTAGCATGGATAACCTCCATTATAGTTCAATTAAAGCCTCTGAGTGTAGCTGCCTATTCTGGGACAATTGTTCCTTTTAGTTGGGTTAAACTACATTATGTGAAGATGTGCATAGTTCTGTGTGTTTGTATTAAGCTAATAGGTTCTGGGGGTGTGCTTGTTTTTTTCTTTTTCTTTTTTTTTTTTTTGTGGGGCAGCACTAAAACTGAAATTAGGCATTAAAAAAGCTGTTATACATAGTAGGTAGGAATAATAGCTTATACTGGCAACACGTTCCATGTTATCTTTAAATGTGAATGGTCTCACAGGTATATAGAAAAAAGAAAGAGTAGTAACTTATATTAAAAAATGCAGAGTGCAAATAGTTATGCTACAGGAGACACATTTGGAAAGAACTGAGCATGTGAATTTGATAAAGAAAGGATTTCAGAATGGTTAGTCATCAGAATATCTGAGAAAAAGGAAAAGGGGACTACTTATATTAATTCCTAGCTGCAATACTGATAGAAGAGAAAACAAATATAATATTCATTTATTTTATTTATTTATTCCAGTTTGATAACCGGGTAGATCCACTGGGCTTCGGGAGCCCGTTTTCAGTGAAGGCCCGGGGAGAAAAGCTCCAACAATACATAGTTACATGAATAATTACTAAGAAACTTTGCATTAATGACAAATAAACAGGTAACATTCATAAAGAAACAAACAATTACAATTTTGTTTAGGTGTAAAAGACAGGCAAATGGCCTTGAGGCTAGATTTTACAGTATAGTTATATATACATAATACAAATGAGCAAGGTTAGCTAGGTGAGAGGTTAAGCAGGAGTAAAAGTGGAGGAGACCTTGAGAGGTATATGGTGAAGAGTACAGTTGCATTTCTTGTTTGAGTAAAGGTGAGAATGAAGAAGAGTTTTAAAGTTTTCGAGGTTATCGCAAGTCCTAAGAGTGGAGGGAAGGGCATTCCATTTTTTGGCTAACGTGAAGAAAAGCAGAAGTTGACCAGCTGGGCACTTGGGATTGTGGATGGTGAATAGGTTTTGGTGGGTAGATCTAAGTGTTCTATGGGGAGTATATGGTTGTACGATATTGGATAGTGCAGGGCACTTGGTAGGTTGGAATAGTAGTCTATAGGCAGTCATGATTTGGAGAAAGTCAAGTTGGTTATGGAGTTCAAGCCAGTTTAATGAGTGAAGGGAGGAACAGTGATGAGAGGAAGATTTGGCTTTGGTAGCAAATCTGGAGATTTTATTGTAACATATTTCTAGTTTGGAGGATAGTGAGGAGGATAAATTAGTAAGCAAAGGGGCACCCTACAGTAGAGAGGGAAGGAAATAAGTAGTGGCGAGAGTTAGTCTGGTAGCAGGAGAGAGGAAGTGGTTGCTTCTATAAAGTAGGCCGAGTTTTATGTGGGTTTTCTTTATTTTTAGCTGAACGTGAGTATTAAATTTTAGGTGTTCATCAATGGTTACACCAAGAAGTTTGGCAGAGGGAACTACCTCTAAAATAGAGTTGTTATGGCTGATTATTTGGAATGAGTGTTTATCAATAGGGGAGGACTTAGAAGGAGAGAATAGAAGGATTTTAGTTTTGTTAGCATTTAATGAGAGGTGGTTTTGGAGCATCCAGTTTTCTGTAGTTGAGAAGGCTGGTTGTGTCAGTAGTTGGAGATCTGTTAAGTTGGAGGCACAGAAGATCAAAGTAGAATTGTCAGCATATTGAACAATTTTAGTATTGGGTATGGCCTTGTAAAAGTCATTAATAAAGATGTTGAATAGAATTGGGCCAAGTATGGATCCTTGGGGTACTCCAGTGGGGGTAGGACAGAAGGTGGAGATGCCCTGGCCCCATTTGACAGCCTGGGACCTGTCGGAAAGATAGCTGGAGAACCAGGAGAGAGTTTTATGGGAGAGATTGAGATTAGACAGATGATTTAGAAGGTGGGTGTGGGAGATGGTATCAAAAGCTTTAGATAAGTCCAGCAGAACTGAGGATACTAAATTACCGGAATCACGGGCTAAATTGACAGTATGTAAGAAGGAGAGAAGGGTGGTGTTGGTACTATGTCCTCGGCGGAAGCTGTGTTGGGTAGGAGAGAGTAGCTGGTGTTTGGTAAGGAATGGCAAGAGGTGGAGGTGGATGCATTTTTCAAGGAGTTTAGAGAGAGGGGAAAAGATGGCTATGGGGCGGAAATTAGATACGTTACAGTTTTTGCTACCCTTGCGAAGTGGAAGAATATATGCAGAGTGCCATAGTTTGGGTACATAGGATTAAACTAGGGCTCTATTGATCAGGATGCTAATAGGGAGAGCAATACCATCGGAGGCTATTTTTAAGAAGGAGGAGGGAATGTTGTCAGGGGCATTGGAACAAGGCTTTAGTTTAGAGAGTAGTTTCTTTATTTGGTAGGTGGAGATGGGTTTGAGTTCAAAAGTAGGGGGGGAGAAGAGGGAGAGGATGTTTGGTTGGGGTGGGGTTGAGAGTTGTTGTTGGTAAAGGTCTTGGTTAGCTCAGCAATAGAAGTGGTGAAGAAGGTGTTGAATAGTGAGGCAACTTCAAGGTCATATTTGCTGGTGTCAGGGCAGGGATTGTTTTTAGTACCTGGCCTAAGGAAAGAGTTGATAGAGTTCCAAAATTTTTTGGGTTTTTTTTACATAATTTGTTTGCATTTTGATGTAGTAGGACTTTTTATCTTTGATAACTTGTTTTTTGGCAAGGTTTCTTAGTTGTTTGTATTTAAGTAAGATGTCTGGTTGTTTATTTTGGAGGTATATTTTCCAGGTTTTATCTCTTTGTAGCATAATTTTTTTTTGGTGTCTTTAGTAAGCCATGGGGTGGTCTTAGTTTTTACTCTTTTTGTTCTTGGAGCTAGGGAGTTAGGGATATTTAAGAAAGTTGAACTGAAAAAGTCAATGGCTGAGTCTAATGGAAGAGTTTTCAGGGGGTTCCAATTGGTATTCCTGAATGAATCACAGAAAGTAGTAGGGTTAAAGTTAGAGAGGTTCCGAGTGTGGATAAACTGGTGGGAGTTTGGGGGGGGGGGTGAGGGAAGCTCGATGGGTAAAGGCAGGGAGGTGGTCTCCTAATGGGTCTGGTATGACACCAGATTGTATCACTTTATTGGGATGAGATACTAGGATCCAGTCTAGTATGGAGCCTGGGGTGTTGGTTTTGTTGGGTCTAGTGATGATGTTAGTAAGTTGAGTGTAGTTAAATAGATTGATTGACATGATGGGGTTAGGGTTGTTGACTTTGTTCCAGTCTATATTTACATCACCCAATATGTAGGTTTCCAGTTTAATATTTGAGGAGGCCCAGGACAGGATGTCTTCCACGGTGTTGGTGTTGTTACCTGGAGGAATATAGAGGGAAATGAAGCAGATGCTTTTATGATTGTTAATTTTTAGAAGGCCTGCTACAAGTTCAGCATTATTGAAAGAAGGGATGGGATTAGGATATGGAGTAAAGGACAGCTGGTTGGAGTAAACTAGTGCAACACCGCCACCTCGAGTACTTAGGCGGTCAGATCAAAGTGATTGAAATCCAGGGGGAAGGAATTCAGCGTCACTTATGTGAGGTTTTAGCCAGGTTTCAGAGATGGCTACAATGTCAGATGAGTTGTGAGTGAGCCAGGCATAAAAGTGGGTTATTTTATTTTTTAGGCTTTGGGCGTTGATGGTGAGGAATTTGAGGTATTTTTCTGGTGGAATTATTGTGGGAGCTAGTGTGGTTAGTAGGAGAGAAGTTTGGTCCTGGATTAGGGTGAATGTCACCGGCTAAGCAGAGGTAAGTGAGATAAGGAATAAGTTGTTTTGGTTTGTACTTAGTTAGAAGTGTCTGGTAATGAAAAGGTCTGGGTTTGTAGCATTTAGTAGTGATTGGGAGACGTTTTACTTTGAAGAGGAGGAAAGGGTGGGAGGGAACTAAAGAGGTTGAGATGTTGTGGAAGTGTGTTGAATGGGGCAGGTGGGGAGGCAGAGGTGGAAGGTATAAATGGAAGTTAGTATAGGAGGTGGCATGGTATAGAGGAAGTAGAAGAAGGATGAGGAAGGAAATGGAAATAAAGGTTTTAGGAATAGGAGAGTGCATGATAGGTGGGACCTGTTGGATGTAATAGAGAGGAGGTTAAGAGACTTAAGAGGGAAGTGGTGAGGTAGTAAGAGGCAGGTGGGGTGGAGGGAAAGTGATGATGTCAACAGTCAGAAATTTCAGGAAATCTCAAGACAGGATACACCAGGGAATGATATGCACATGGCAGGACAAAACTTTGGTTCTTTAGAGTGTTAATACAGGTTAAAAAGTAGTAAAGGGCTACTGGCAAGGGAGGAGGATTACGCTGGTATATATTTGTATTCCACCTAAAACTGCCACAATGGAGCTTAAGAAATATCTGGGAAAAATAATCAGCTTTCAGCAGGGAATATTACCTGTAGGTGGGGACTGGATTTGCAACAGTGAAGATGTATCTGGGGGACCTACAAGAGAAAATATAAAAAAGAGGGTAGATTTTTGAAGACATGTATAAAAATATTTGATACTGAAGATATGAATTCAGTAGTAGAAGCTCAAAGACAATTTACACAGTATTCCCCATGGTACAAAAACTGAGCTAGGCTAGACAGGAATTATATTTCACAGGAGGATGTGCATTTAATTGAACATTTTGATATGCATCCAATAACTATTTCAGATCATTCACTAATAATAACTAAAATAAAAATGCAGGGTAATGAAATAAAACTGAGACACTGGTGCTTTCCCACCTCTCTGTTAAACAGAAATGAATTTAAGGAATAGGCAGCTGTAATTATTTGATAGTTATTAGGTAAGATAGAAATGTTTTCACAAATATAGCTAGACAGTGGGATAAAATGAAACTGAGGTTGAAAATCAGGACAAAAATAAAAGAAAAAGAATTATGATTAAGTAGTAACAATAATTATTTAGAGGGACTGACAAAGGTTAAAGTATTGGAGAATAGGAAGAATCTCAACAGAACAAGATGAGGTGTAACTGCAGAGTGCTAAAGAGAACATAAGGGACTACCTGGCTAATATACATGATTTTAGAAAGATTGCTGTTGCACAACTGTTTTTAATTATAACTCCAAAGCACAAAAGCTTTTAGTATAATGGCTCAGGCAACAGAAAATAGAAAGGGTTGTTGTCAAGCTTAAGGAGCCTATAACAAGGAAAATAACAATAGATCCTGTAGAGGTATTAAAAATATTTCAGAACTTTTATGAAAATCTGTATAAAGCAGAGAAATGTGGAAATCAAGAAAAAAGTACAAACTGGAAATGTTTATTGAAGAATTAAATATGCCTAGGTTAAAGGTAGATGAGGCTCAATTATTAACAGTTAGGATAGGAGAAGATGAGATAAAATGATGACATATAACCAATCTACAGGAAAGTCTCCAGGAAACGATGGTATTCTTGTGGAAGTTTGGAAGCTAGGAGGTAAAAACTGATAAAGATCTAGAAGGTTTTGTTTACGTATTTTAAGAGGCGAAGAAGTAGCAACATCCTGGAAGAAAGCAGTGGTAGCTGTAATACCTAAAGAGGATACAGTTCCATCAGATCCAGCTTCATAAATGCCCATTTCAATACTAAACTATGACTATAATGTATTTATGTCTATAATACCTAGAAGAATTGCTAAAGGGATTGCCAACATTGATAGATATGAATCAATGTGGTGTTAGAGTGAAGACAAACATTTGAGAATGTGTTTCTGAGATGTTTTGTGCCATACATTATGACTCACCTTAAATGTTTGTGCAATTCATACTGGTCAATTAACAGGTGGCTCATTACATAGCACATATAATGTGTACATGTGTAAAAATGTACACAGCAAACTAACAAGAACCAATTTCCAGACATGTACCAATGTCAGTCAAATCCCACACATGCAATGCCTCACTCTCTGTATATAAATATGTAAACAATCTTAAAGTCAGTGGCACTCCTAACAAATGTCATAAATGCATTGGAAAGCTCAACAGTAACATATTTATCAATAGATAAATACCAAGTAATGAAAACTGTAATCCACACAGGCTAGTGATTAATACTTTGATGACAAGCCTACATAACCTGAGTGGTGAATGCCTCTCCATATACCTGCAACCTCACTGTTGTGCACTATAATGCAATGCAATAAACAACCAAATATCCACAGCAAATATGAATTATGTGTATGTGACTTAAATTGTATTTTTGTTAGGTGCTCAAAATGAAGCCATCTTGTGTGCAACTGATGCAAGTATTAATGCCTGCGTGCTCCTTATCAACTTCTTCACAATCACACTGTGCAGAACTCCTCACTGTTCACTAGTGAATCACTGTTAGCTGTTCTTCTACTACATTATATAATTTCACAGCATTTGTCATAAATAAGTACATTTGTCAATCCCTCATTTCAATTTATGTAAAGCTTCCTACCTGTTACTCCTTTCTTTATATTCTTTCCATACACATCAGAATGGCCACTGACTATTCCTATATTTGAAACATCTCTGGCAGACAATGGTTTTGGGAAGAGCATTATCAAAGTACCATATCATGTTACTGTGCTTCTCCCTTGTGGAGACTCAAGCTCAAAGACTTAATCCATATCATTATTCTTCTGGGAGGATACATTCCCATTGTCACATTTGTCTGAACTGTTCCTTGAGAAGTGCCTTATTCAGCTGGTCATGGACATTTCTGTTTTTATACAGATGTTACTCCATCTTTCTGCATTTGTCTTTACACCAAAGCACAGAACTGATTATTGATACATTAACATTTTCTGCACACAGACCATTCTGCCCATAGCAGCTCCCCTTATATACACAAGACATTATAACATCATCTCTGGTATATTTATGTTGTGACTCAAAATCACATGTTCTCTCCCATGACAAATCAGGACAATCTGTTCTCAAGTAAACTCAAGTCCAACAGCCTCATGCCACTAAACTACAGTTCTGTCATACCAGCAACATATAAGATCTCCTCAGCTACAATATTATTGTAGAAAAATGCCATACATTACATTACATAGCTGTGCAGAAAATAGACAAGTGAGCATACTATTTATATAGTGCATGGAGGGCAGTGATTACGCTCTGATATCCAGAAAAGGACAAATCAGTTAAACACCACTACAAAGTGAGACCCAGCCTTAACAAATATTAAGCAACCCCTGCTTAATTTGTTAAGGTCAAGTCTAGCCCTAGGCAGTCAAATCTGCCAGTACTGACCAGCAAAGACAGCAGCAGAATAAAAAACAAATTTGTTTCTGTCTGCTGTCCATACTGGTAATGTGTCTCTGACTTCCTTTTATAAACTTAGAATGTAGCGAGAATAACAGGATATATGTTTGCCTGCATTTTCTGAAGGATATGTCTGAAACTCAAATGTCTGTCATTATTTTGTGAATTCAGACCTCAGTAATTAGTCCAAGAAACATGGATTTTATGAGGAACAGACCAAACATATCAGGCAAAAATCTGGACATGCTGCAAAAATATGGATAGTTGACACTAATAGCAAGGCCAGTGTAAACATACCACACTATGTTACACTGTCTTTCTGACAGTGCTTGCCAAGTGCTTGACAGCGTTGAAAGCTGGTAAAACACTTAGCATTTTTTTTTGTAACTAGTAGTGCATGGAGTATACAAATCTCAATTTACTACAAAGAATTATGATCAGGTCTCCAATCATAAACTTTAATTCTGTGTCCTTGACATGGATGATAAGATTCACCTCTCGAGCTTCACTCAAGTCGTGAATCTTGAACACATAATCAGCAAGTTATGAGCAGCAACCCAATCATAATCCTATATGTTTAGCATGCCCGGCACACTATATGTTACATTTATACATGCTTGAGTATCTACTCCATTGTTCTATATTTTGGCCATCATAACTAGTATCATGTGTGTCATCTAATTTTACATATACAAGTGTCAGCCTGCATCTTTGTTAACCCAATTAACCATCCTTGCCCATTCTGTGAAACTTATCATATATTGCTACTTTAAAGTCATATAAAGATGACAGTCACCAACTGTCATGGCTAACAATATTCTATGCAAAACATTTTAGAAAGAAGTGTAAGTGAGTTGCCCCTGACCCAAGTTTGGAACCTGTGTCTGAAGCCAGGTCACACTTATCCGTGTACATAACAAGTTAGTTGTGTACATTTGATGCAAGCCCCAGAGGGTGCAGTGTCAATATACTGTATAGGCAAACAGAAAAATTGGTGCACAAATGGATTAATGATGCAGCGGAATCTCTTCAACAGTGTGAAAACATGAAGCTACAGTAATATTACTGTACATATTTCCAGAGAAACCACTTAAACAAGCCCTGTACTGCACTAAAAGCACATCAAAGATATATTAAAGATGTCTCAGATGCTGCAATCCATTTATATTGATATTATATAATGGTATGCCAAAGGACACATAAAATTCTTTTTTGGCAAACATTTTGGACATAAATATAGTAAGGATTTATTGTACCATCCTAAGAGTTCCATATCATAATCAAAATGATTTCTTCAGTCAACCTCAAACTTATGTATTCAAAAATATCATGCATCAGGTGACAAACACTGTGCTGCACTAAAGGCTTATCAAAGATTTATTAAAGATGTCTAAGATGCTGCAATCCATTTATTCTGATGTTATATAATGGTATGCCAAAAGTACACGAAAATCTCTTTCTTGGCAAAGATTTTAGATGTAAATATTGCAAAGATTTATGGTACTGTCAGAAGCTCAAGGTGAATGGATCACAGTAACCAATGTCGCCAAAAATTTACATGGTGATTTTCCAGTGATGACTTGGTTGAGGACTCGGCCTACTCCAACTTATGTCTGGGACCCATGATAATGGTGGGAGGAGTGTATGTGTCCCTATTGGCCAGTGTATTCCTGTCATAAAGCTCAACAGCCCTGAATCAATTAAGTTACTACTGGCAGTGTCCAGTTGCCTATCTTGGGTTACCTGGCATAGCTTTGTTGAGCAAAAGTTGAATGTAAAACCAAACAACCTTCCAAGCATGAACTAAAGATTGCTACACTCAGTATAGGTTCACTGACAGTATGGAGATTGGAAGTGGATGACATGATGGTAAGAAGGAGGCTGGACATCCTTTGCATGCAGGAGACAAGATTAAAGTGCAATGCAGCAAAGACTCTTGGCTTGGGATCTGGAGTCTACTACACAGGAGATGGACAGACTAGAAATGGGGTGGGAAGTATGGTGAGGGAGAGGCGTCTGTAGACAGTGAGGGATGTCATCAAAATTACTGAAAGACTCATGGCAATCAGACTCTAATGTAAGGACAGGGTAGCATTCATAATCTCAGCCTGTATCCCACAGCAAGGTTGTGATAGTGAAGAAAACAGTACATTCAGGCAGCAGTTGCAGGACCCAGATAAAGCAGGACAATGTGAGTTAGTGTTGAAAAGGGGGAACATGAATGCACATATCAATGCAAACAAAACAGGGTATGAGGACTGCCAGGGACCACATGGGTGGGACAACAGGAATAAAGAAGGAGAGGCCAATCTAGACTGCTGTCTAGCAAATGACTTTATAGTGGCCAGCATTTAGCAAGATGGAAAGTCTAAAATCACATACAAGAGTGGCTAACATGCAGCTCATGTAGACTTCTCCAATTAAGGAAAGGGCACTAGGGTAAAATCAGTGATTGCAAAGTCATGCTCAGTGAAACAGCTGGCCAACAGCTTAACCACTGGTCACCACATTTGGCTGTAAGCACTCATTAGAAAAGGCTCCATGCTCAGCAGAGGTTAGGTTGAAGACCTGGAAGTTGACTGGAGAAAAAGTACAAGAGTTCAAGAAAATACTCAGGGCTTTAGCACCTCAGGAAGAATAAGAAATAGATTTAATTCAGGAAGAATGGCAGCACCTCAAAGCAACATGTGAGAGGACTATAGGACAAGTATGCAGCTGAGGCAGGTACGGATATAAGCTACATAAGGAAAGTTGGTGGTGAAATGTAGAAGTCCAGGAAGTCATCGAAAGTAAGAAGGCTAAAGAAGACAAAGTGGGATATAAGAAAAATGCGCCAGGCTAAGAAGGAATAATGGTTTGCTAACAAAGAGACTAAGAGAGATACAACAGTGAAGAAGAAAGTATCAGAGGCATCATTCTTCCAACTTAGGGAGAGTGACTCAGTAGATGGCACGAAGAAACTCTGCCAAGCTGTAAGGCAAAAGCAGAAAGATAAAGAAGATAATCATCAGACACCTTTGATAAGAGATGCCAGAAACAAACTGCTCACCAAACCCCAGGACATCAAGTGAAGATGGACAGAGTACTTCTAGCAGCCTCCGAATGAATAAATCCCCACAGAAACAGTACTGACCCAGGACAACAAAATATAAAGAGATGGGAAGGAGTACAAAACTGAGCTGGCTTATCCACTTCCATTAAGAAAAGTAAAACTTACTATAGCCATAAGAGCAATGACATATTTTTATTCAAACATAAGAAATCCCACTGATAAACATTCTCAGCCATTTCCAGCTGACAACAATGAGTATTTTGCCCCCCAGGTTGTCCCTTTAGATGTACCACCAGTAAGATGCTTGGAACGACTTGCACATCATCAGGAGCAAGCAACAGGAAAGAGAAGGGGACAACAGCTGACCAATTGGAGGTGAATGGAATAGATAACATGAAGAGAGCAAGTCATCAGCTTGTAATATTGAAATTTCACACAATGGCATTTTGCATAGATATGACAAATATCATATTTTTAAGTACTGCAATCTTAAAAACGCAAATCCAAACTGGCAAAACCGAAACAAGAAAAGAAAACGAGCAGGCAATGGAATATCCAACTGTTTATTGTACGTAAGTGCTTTCACTGAACAAAATACTTCAGCTTCTTCAGACAAGTAAAAACTATTCACTTCCCAGTTTAAAAACCTAGCACAAACCTGCTGAGCCAATGGGCTGGGCCAGCCCAAGTACATGCTGTCATGCAGCATTAAACATTAAAGCTACATTGACTAATTAAACCATGTTGCCCAAATGATAGTTTTAAGCATCTAAAAAAGGTTAATAAAAAAGTTTACCATTTCCAACCCAAGACAAAAAATAAATACAAATACAATTGGGAAGATAAATGATGCTTAAAAATAGACCATTGTTATATAAAAAATAAAAAATAATGATAATAAATAAAGTGTGTACTGTGTAAATGTGTAGCATTGAAATATATTATGTTATTAAATTGAGTTATATTATATTAATGTAAAAAAACAAAATGAAAATACATCATACAAGACCTTATGGTGTTATACATGTAAAAACATATAAAACCATAGAAAGTCTTACTCATAAACAAATATAAAAAGAAGAAAAGTCAGTTAGATGTTTTAAACATTTTTGTGTGAATCAAACAAGCTGCCACCCCTATCTTGCCAGGGCTTTAAGCTTCAACAAGCTCTTGATAGATAAGTTAGGTTTTTAAACTGGGAAGTGAATAGTTTTTACTTGTCTGAAAAAGCTGAAGTATTTTGCTCAGTGAAAGTATTGCACTCTTCCCATAGATAAAAACATTT
>NC_056730.1:587722114-587728165 GCF_019279795.1 Protopterus annectens | reverse complement strand
ATTACAGTTACAGTTTTTGTGGTTTTGAGCATAGTGCCACCCCTTTTTAGTTGGCCACACCCATTCCCATTGACCCCACCCATTCAGCTGTCTCCTGCAGCCCCCTTTGATTTGAAGTCACCAGCCACCACTGCTTATTACTGTGCATTTATTCCAAAGAGTTTATTTGTGTGCAAAGTGCCACTGTTTCATAAAGTACAGTGAAAATATAGACATTTTGAAAAATTTCTTGTGTTGGATATGTCTATTCGCAAAGTGCTATCATTACAGAGTGTTTTTTGCACTGTAAAGAGTTATTAGTAAAGTACATACATTTTGAGAAAGTTTCAGTGTGCTGTGTACTGGTTGTTTGTAAAGTGCAGTTACTTTGAAATGTTTCTTACTCTGAGCTTCTTCTGCCCAGTTCATTCACTCAATGCAGTTGTTTGAAATGTTTCTTACACTGATAAGAGGTGATTTCATACAGTATAGTGATTTCAAGAGTATTACAGTGCTGGAGAGACTTATTTCACAAAGTTCAGTTATTCAGAGGCTTGTTGTGCTGTTGGGCACGGTTGTAAGTGCTGGCATAAATTTTTTGCATATGTATAAGTGTGTGTGTTCATGCATACTTGCAAAAGCCTTCACTGGTATGTGTTAATATTTCAGACAGATTTCGAAAGCCATCACCATTGGTGTTTGATCAGAATATTGCAGAGAACTGGAGAATATTTGAGCAAGAGTATGATATTTTAGTACAAGCAGCTTTTTCTGACAAGGATCCACACACCAGGGCATTCATTTTGCTAAACCTAGATGGGTTGAAGGCCATTGAAAGGGAGCATTCATTTGATATGCACCAGCAGTATATGAGAGAGAAGGTGAAAAACACCATATTGTTGTACAGGCTGAATAAAGGGAAGACCCTGAGTGTTTGAAGTGCAATTTCAGGAAAATGTGTAACTCCCAGACAAATATTACATTAGAGAATCATTTGTTTTATGCAAGAGATCAAAAATCAAGGGAAACTTTTGCAGCTTACATTACTGACCTGAGAAACAAAACTAAAACGTGTTGGTTTGGTGACTTAAAAGATGAGTTAATAAAGGATGGGCTATTGTGTGGTATTAATAGTGCTGCAATGAGAAAGATTTTGCTTCATGGTAGTGATTTAACGGTGAGCAAAGCTATTGAGATTTGTTAAATCCATGAAGTTACAGAAAGGCGCACAAGTATGCTTGCAAGTGATAAGAGCATGGTTTCAGAAGGTTGCCAAGCAAATGTAGACAGCATGTAGCATGTGGCTAGCAGAAGCAGTTCTAAGCACATGGCAGCTGCCACCCCTGTGGGTTTTTCCTGGGAGACCCCATAGTTTTCCAGCAAGTTCTAATAAAAGGACATGCTCAGTGCAGTACAAGTATGAGTCAGCAAAACCCAAATCCAGCTTTATTGTTAGCTGTTGCAATTGTGGTGCCAATCATGAGTCTAAAAGAGAAAATGCTTAGCATTTGGTCAACAATGCCACAAGTGTAAAAAATGGAACAATTTTCAAAAATTTTGCAAATCAAGTAAACCTCACACAATTATAAAGAAGGATTACTCAAAAAAGCAAGTTGATCATATGGAGAGCCGCAATTCTACTTTCTACGTAGATGGTGTATCAGTAATTGGTGAAAAGGTTGATGCAGTAAATTTGTTGGCAAACAATTAAGTGTTTTGTACTGTCTAGACACTGGCTCAAAGTATAATGTTATGTCAGCAGACGCATTTACTAAGGTGAGAACTAATGAACAACTCAGTGTGGCTGGTTGTACAAAACATATTGCTTATGGAGGTGAATAAATTAAAATCGAAGGCTTAGTAGTGTTTCCATGTTATTTGGCTAGGAACTGTTACAGCTTGTTATTCTAGCCACCTTTTCAGGAACCAATTAAAAATTTTCTTAAAATCCCAATTGCTTTGCCCATGCACCAAGCCTGACTGATAGTATCTTCCCTTGCCTTTAGCTTTTTTGACATCAATTCTTCTACTTCTTCTACCTTTCTTTGGCTCTCTCTTCTAAAAAATTATAAATAATTTGTTCTCTTCATACCCTTCATTGCTGTGTCAATTTCCTCGACACAACATACTAACTAACTAATGCTTATACTTATCTATGATAAATGTTGCACCAAATGACTGAAACAAAAATCTTCATAATGTTACCCTTTTCTGCTTACTGCTGCTGAAATAACAAGTTGTACATGAATGTATAGTTATCTAATTGTATTTTGAATGTATAGTTTTCTATCATCATTGTGTTACCCTATTTGCTTACTGCTGCTGAAAATCAACTGTACATGATTGCATAGTTA
This sequence comes from Protopterus annectens, assembly GCF_019279795.1. NCBI lineage: Eukaryota > Metazoa > Chordata > Ceratodontiformes > Protopteridae > Protopterus > Protopterus annectens. Next base: position 587,725,832 of record NC_056730.1, on the reverse strand, counting down.
TCTAATTGTATTTTGAATGTATAGGTATCTTTCTGCATTTTGTATAAACTGTTTCTTTTCTCGGAGCTTTTCTCCTCGGGCCTCTATTGAAAATGGACATATATCCAATTAGACTAGCCCAGTCAACAAATGTAAAATAAATAAATAAATAAATAAAATATGTAGTCCAAAGACCTGTGCAGTCATTAGTGGCTCTCAGAGACAGTTTGAGAATGAATTTTCTTTCTTTTACCAAAGAAGTTCATCATATAAGCACATATCCCAGCTCCAATTTAGCTGAAGCTATTTTCTCAGAGTATACTGATGGTTTCAATGACAGGTTGGGCAAACTTCCAGTTTTGTATTCTATGAAGTTGGATCCAGAAGTCAGTCCAGTGGTCAGACCAGCAAGAAAAGTTCCAATAGCTATGCAAAATAAAGTTAAAGCTCAGTTGGATAAAATGGTCAGCAAGGTGTAATCTGTCCAGTTACAGAACCAACTGAATGGGTGTTGTCCATGGTAGCAGTCCACAAAAAAGACTTAGAAGAAATCAGAATATGTATTGACCCAAAGGATTTGAACAAAGTATTAAAGAGACTGCATCATCCAATGTGCACAATCAAGGAAGTCACAGCCCTAATACCAAATGCCACTGTTTTTTTCTGCCTTGGATGCCAAAAGTTCGCTTTGGCAAGTGATGCTTGATTGCAAATCCTCATTGCCAACTACTTTCAGTACCCCATTTGGCAAATATAGATTTCTCAGGATGCCATTTGGAATAAATTCTGCAAGTGAAGTCTTTCAGTATGCATGAAGCAATTTTTTTCAGGTTATCCTTGTGCCATAATAGTAGATGATTTATTGGTTGGAGGCAATGGTGAAGCAGTGCATGATAGAAACCTTAAGAAAGTTGAAGACAGAGCATGTGAAGTGAACTAAAAGCTCAATCCTCTGAAGTGCAGATTCAGACTGCCAGAAGTTACATATGTAGGTCATTTATTTACTAGCATTGGTTGCGACCAGATCCGTCCAAGTGAGCAGCCATTCTTGAGATGTCAGCACCAGATAATGGTCATGTACTTCAACATTTTCTTGGTATGATCAACTATTTAGGCAAGTTTATACCAGACTTCAGTGAGTTGACAGCATCTTTGAGAGATCTGATGTGCAAAAATTTTATATGGTCTTGGCTGGAATAGCACCAGAAGGCATTTGAAGACCTTAAGCAGAAAATTGCTACCCCACCTACACTTAAGATACTATGATGTCAATAAACCAGTAACTCTTTCCTGTGATGCTTCAAAATTTGGTCTTGATGCAGTTTCTCTTTAAGAAGGCAGACCAGTAGCCTATGCATCTAGAACTCTTACCCAAACTGAAATGCAGTATCCTCAAATTGAGAAAGAACTTTTGGCAATAGTATTTGCATGTTCAAAGTTTCATGATTATAGCCATGGATGAGCAATTCAAATTGAAACTGATCACCAACCTTTACTTACTATTCTAAAGAAGCCTATGCATTCATCTCCAACGAGATTACAAAGAATGATCCCCAAATTGCAAAAGTACAACGTCAAAATAGTCTATACAAAAGGCATACTTCTTTATCTGGGTGATACCTTATCAAGATCGCCCAGAAATACAATAAAACAGCTTAATGCAAAGAATTTTGACTTTGACAACATGGAAATGCATAATTTGTCTACCACGAGACTTGTTGAGCTGAGAGATCATACAAAAAATGATCCTGTTTTGCAAAAGCTCAACCACTACATTAATGTTGGATGGCCATCAAAGCAATCTAGTGTACCACCTAAAGTGCAAACTTATTTTCCATACAGAGATGAGATGTTGACGGAAGATGGCATTATTTTCAAAGGTCCTAAAATTGTTGTTCCTGCTTCCTTACAACATGAATATATCCAGATTTTGCATCGTGGTAACCCAGGTTCCGAATCTACCAAATAAAGGGTGAGAGAACTAGTATTTTGGCCTTCTCTAGTAAAAGACATTGATTTCTTCTTGTTCAGTATGCAATACTGCTAAACTGCATTTGCAAAAAGAACCACTTCAACTAAGTCAAGTTCCTGAACTACTTTGGTCAACAGTAGCCACTGATATATTCGAGTGGAACAATCAGCACTACTTAGTGTTGGTAGACTCTTATTCGAAATGGTTTGAGATTGATTTGTTACCTAATCTAACATCCACTGCTGTTATCACCAAGTTGAAACGTCATTTTTCAGTCCATGGTAGTCCACCCAAAGTTATATCTGACAATGGTACCCAATTTACCAGTCAGTTGTTTCAGAAATTTGCAAAAGAATAAGACTTTGTACATGTTACTAGTAGTCCAGAATATCCACAGTCAAATGAACTAGCTGAATGTGCAGTACAGAGTGCAAAGCAATTACTTAAGAGGTCAAAACATGATAATACCAATGTCTTTTTGAATTTACTTAATATCAGAAACATACCCTGTGACGATATACTTGGCTCACCTGCTCAGAGACTTCTGTCTAGACAAACCAGAACAACATTGCCTATTAGTTCCATTTTGTTGAGACATAAACCTAAGAACAACTGGAGAATTAGATCCCAATTATTCAGATGGTGTTCTTTCCAGAAGTCCAGCTAGATAAATCAAGCAGATTTTTTCGTCCACCGAAAGAAGGAGAGACAGTGAAGATACAAACGGCGAAAGGTTTAGACCGGATTGGTCAAGTAACAGGTATATGTGCCGAGCCGAGATCCTACTTCATAGAATCTGAGGGTGTGGAGTACAGGAGAAATCACAGACATCTCCTTCCTGTACCAGAATCAATTTTGCAGCATTGTTCCTGTGATATAGACTCTAGATCTCAGAGCAATCGTGAACATTCAGCAGAGACAGTCCCAGTTGCTAGACCTAATTCTAATTTCTATGTCACATGATTTAGTTGTCTTTCCAGACTTAGTGTGAAATATATAGCAACCTGGACATAATTGGCTATATATATTTAGTTCTGCATAATTGCATGACAAAGTATTATTTGTACTGATTGCATGTCAATTAATGTCATCAATATTGCATGACGTATTTTTCAGAGGGAGGATGTAGAATAGCGTGTGTGTGTGTGTGTGTGTGTGTGTGTGTGTGTGTGTGTGTGTGTGTGTGTGTGTGTGTGTGTGTGTGTGTCTGTTGTACCTTAAAGAAGCTTTTCAAGGTCGGCACATACATATAAATAGCAAGCACCTGGTAGCTTCAGTGCCACTTTGAGAGTGCAGCCAGAGAGTGAGCATGTATGAGTGTAATAGCTAGTTTGTTTATAAGTCTATATAAGTTAAAGTTATTAAGCATCAATCCTGATATATGTGTACATAATAAACCTGCTTGAACAGAACCCACAAAGACTCGTCTATTTTATCCTGACTGGACAAGCAACAGTGGTCCCAGTCCGTGTGCCTACGTGGCTCTATGCAAACTTTAAGGCAGCTGAGCGCATGCTGCATGCAGTTTCTTTCAAGCCTGGGCCTGGCCTGCAGTCAGATAAAGACAAACAACTTAACTGCCAACAGCACCCCGTACCTGCTCAGCAAGTACTTTAAAGCTAAACATGAATGTTTACTACTTTACTGTTTTACTTTCTAATTCACAAAGTTCAAACATAAATGTTAATGTATCTCAATAAATTAACCTCACCAGAGTCACTCACCACCACCACGCCAGGCAGTCATCAATGACAATGACTCATCAGT
>NC_056730.1:587702114-587717114 GCF_019279795.1 Protopterus annectens | reverse complement strand
CTACCTTAGACCCCATTCAACCACCCCAAATCAATAAAGCTGAAATACTTTCCACCAAGTTCCAAATTAATAAAAACAAATGAGTAGATATTATCTGCTTGTACATTCCCTCAGGGAATAATACTAACACACACTAGAGGACATCCTCCACTGGTTGTCTGATAACTATCCACAAGAAACCACAGTACTCAGAGATTTTAACATTGACTGGAACACCTGCTCCTCAGTCTCTTACCACCCATGTAAACCTGTATGGATTCACACAGGTCATATCCACCCCCACCAGATTAGGTAAACTTAACCAAAAAGAAAGTATACTAGACTGGATATTAATCAATAGCCACCCCCAAATGTATACATCAGGGACCATCCCTGACGACCTCAGTGATCACTTTCTCACCTTCATTTGTAAAAACAAAACCTATAACTCTCATCAGCCCACCTATAGAACCGTAAAAAATAACCTCAAAACTTTAACCTCAAAATATTTCAGGATGAACTTAAATCATGCAACTGGTCTGCCCTAAAACACTTGCCCCTACATGAAGCGATTGCCAACTTTAACAATAAATTCCTCTCCATCCTTGATTCTCATGCTCCTGCTTGCTCCACTAGGATCAATACTAAAGCTGCCCCGTGGCTATCTAAAGAAACAGAATCAAAAATTATAGTCAGGAATAAGGCGTGGGCTACCTGGCGTGTCTCAAAAACTCCTATAGATCAAATTAAATTTCAGCAAATAAGAAATGAGACTAAAAGATCCATCTTACTAGATAAAAAAAAAAAATATTACTTCATTCTCCAGCAAGGAAACCAAAATAATCCTCAAAAATTCTGGGCAGGCATAAACAAACTACTGCACCCAGGACAAACCACCACTCCACCTCCATCAGCCTGTACTGATAAAATACCAGTGGATGTTGCTAACACCTTTAATAGTTTCTTTACTGAAAATATCCAGGCCCTAGCTAGCCAGTTACCCTTCAACTCCACTAACACACATGACACCATTCTCAGTGCCCAGTCCTCCTTTAGCTTCCAACCTGTCTCCACATCTTTCATTCGTACTCTAATCAAAAAAACTAAAACTTACCACCCTAGCCACTGACCTTCTCCCCACTGAACATTTACAAAAAGCCGCAGATTCTATAGCATTCCCCATTTCTGTTCTAATAAATCGGTCCATATCTGAAGCCAGAGTCCCCTCTATCTGGAAAATATCCCGTGTCATACCTCTCCATATAGGTGGTAGCTCTACTGAATTATCTAACTATAGACCCATAGCCATCTTGTCACCACTGGCAAAAATCATGGATAAGTGCATCCACAAACAACTTCTGTTCTTCCTAACCCAGAACAATCTACTGGCTAAATCTCAGCATGGCTTCAGACCACATCATAGTACCACCACAGCCCTCCTCTCCTTCACTAATGATATAAACCATAACAGAAACAATAACAAGCTATCCTCAGCCATTTTTTGGATCTCTCTAAAGCTTTTGATATGGTTATCCACCATCTACTTATCCACACTCTGACAAAAATGTCACTAGGTCATCACTCCCTTCAATGGTTCCAATCCTCCCTCCACAATAGACAACAAGCCTTACTATGGCAGAACAATCTATCCAACCTCCTACCCAACACCCTAGGTGTCCCCCAGGGGTCCATTCTGGGACCACTGCTGTTTTCCATATTTATTAATGATCTCCACGCTGTCATCCCAAATGCTAACTGCATTCAGTATGCAGACAACTCCACATTGATCTGCACTGGTACCACCCAGGCTGAGCTGCAGTTAATTATTCAACCTAGTTGAAAATTGGCTTGCTTGATGTCTAATTCTAAATCCCAACAAAACAAAGCTACTACTTTTCTCCCCCACCCAAAGATCCCCGGTGATATCTTTCTCCATTAAGTCTAACAATGGCACCATAATCTCCCCAGATGTTCACCCAAAACTCCTCGGGGTAATTGTAGACAACAATCTCAAATTTGATGCTCATGTTAATAAAATGATAAAATCCATTAATAAAAAACTGGGCTCACTATATAGAATAAAACCATTCCTAGTCCCTACCTGCTAGGACTGCCATTGCCTGCTCCCATCTGCTCTCCACCCTCTTGTATGCTTCCCCTTTACTTGCCAACTTAAATAAAACTGAACTTAACAGACTCTCTGCCTGCTACAATAGCATAGCTAGATTTGCCACTGGCCTGCCCTACAGAACACATCACTGCAGAAACATAAAAAATCTAGGATGGCTAGAGCTAACCAGGCAGATTCAGTATAACCAATTTATTGTGGCTCACAAAGTACTTAACCAACCTAAAAATACATCTGCTTTGAAAAACATCATCCATCCCCACGCCAACCTCAGACCACTTCGCTCATCCAGTAGACTTGTAGTACAAAACATCAAATCCAATAACTCAGCCGGGGACTCCATGTTTGCCATCTCTGTAGGCAAAACTTGGAATTCGCTACCTGCTGACATTACAATACACACTACCCTGTCTCAATTCAAGAAAACCCTCAAGCAGTATTTCAGTACTCAATGGCTATGTCCCTGCTCCAAGCCTGACTAAATATCTGGTAACACTGGTATACCAGTATTATATTGTTAATTTAAATCTACTGTATTGTAATTTAGTTAACCAGATGATAAGTATGTTAGATTATAATCTTACACTCTGTGTGGCTATTAGACTGTGTTTAAATTGCTTGAAATTGTTCTTTATTGTGTATTATGTCAGTTTTGCCTGTATTACTTCCTTTGGAGCTTTTCTTCCTGGGTCTCTGCTGAAAATGGACATGTATCCAGTCAGACTATCCTGGTCAACAAATGTAAAATAAATAAATAAAAATAAATGATGCCATGTTCTCTGGGGTCAGTAATCCCCGACTAAAGCAAAGTTCATTACAACAACTAGTTCTGCTGTACCTTCATTTGCATAGTGAGACATTTCTATACGTACCTCAGATGCTTTAGAATACAGACTTTCTACAATCTATATCAAGTTTAGGAGAATGCATAATACCTATGATCCTAAATTGAAGATCCATGTGGCTTTTGCTTAAACCCAAGCATTTGAAGAAGAGCAAAAGGGAAACAGTATTTATTTTTGTACAGAAATAAAAAGCACCTTCCTTTTTTGAGAGCAATGAGGCATTGACAGCTATTATATTAAGCAGTAATGGATATTTTCCTATGCACACGCATGTGTGTGTTAGGGTGAAAATTATCCCCAATACTAGTGTTTTTGGAAATGGCCACTTGTGCATTCTTGATGGATTGTTCAGTATTTCTTAGATGACCCATACATTCATAGTTTCATAGGTTGTTACTAGGCTTTTGATTCATAGACAATTTATTTGTTGCCTTGCCACCAAATTTCTCTATTTACTGAAGAATTTATAGGTGGTATCAGGGATAAGTTCCATATCTCCTATGCTCTTAACAGGATAAAGTTGGTATGACAACTTAGGTTCACAGGTTCATAGGTAGGTACTAGGCTGTTGGCTCTAGGGCCCATACAAGCCTAGCCATAACGATTCCCTGGCTATTGCTTCCCAGAAATATTTACTTTCCTGGTCCCCTATCTAGCAGGGCTACTGATGTGATCCCCAGAGTGAATTTCCCATCTCCCATCCAATCATCAAGGTTCCTCTTGAAGAGGGCCATTGAGGTGCTCTGGCTGACATGTATGGGCAGCCTATTCCAGAGCATGGGGAGTCTCTGGGTCAGTAACCTATCGTTTCCAGCATGTTCTATTCATCGTGATGACAAGGATAAGATCCCTGGAGCATGTGGCTCGGAGGGATTGGGATTTCTTTAAGTGTAGCATGTCCAACAACTCTGTGTTTGACATGGCCTTGTATGTTAGGCAGAGATCACCTCTGAGTAAGCGTGATATGCGACAAGAGTATAGCTGGAGTTTCTTTAGACGGTCAGCATAAGGCATCTGCTTTAGGCCTGTGATTTTTTTTTTTTTTGTGAGGTATTTCTGCGGCCTTTCTAGTTGTTGCAGATGTCTTGTGAGGTACATACCAAACAGGGCATTGTGTTCTATAATGGGTCTCATGAGGCATGAGTACAGAGGGACAATGACCTCCTTTTTTCTGGATGAAAAGCCACATAGAAGGATGTTTTAACTGTTGTGGCTATGTGGTTATCAAAGCTGAGACCACTGTCCATCTGTGTCCCTAGGTCTCTTATCACACTTTCAGTGTTTAGGGTACTGCCACCTATGTGATAGTTCACAGGTATGTGGTTTTTCCCAAAGGGGACAACTATACATTTTTTGGCATTTAGCTTGAGCCCATGGCTCTGGAACCAGGCATCTGTTTTGGTAAGGCCCTTTTGTAGTATATCCACATAATTTGGGGATTCAGTAATGGCTCCCAGCTTGCAGTCATCTGCGAACTTTGTAAGCCAGAGTCCCTTAGTGTTGGCCTGTACTTCAGAGAAGTAGATGCCAAACAAGAGTGGTCCCAGGACAGAACCCTGCAGTACACCACTTGTCACTTGTCTGGAGCTGGATTTGGAGTCAGCTACTTTTACAGTGTGTGTTCTGTCAGTAAGCCAGTTTGCAACCCATCGAGTGATGTAGGGATTAATGCCCAGCTTAGTAAGTTTAGCTATGATTCCAGAGTGGGGGATAGTGTCGAAAACCTTGGCAAGGTCAAAGTAGGCTGTGTGAACCACCTTACCCTCATCCACGGCTCTGGAGACTGATTTGAAGAAGTCAATCAGGTTTAGGAGGCAAGATTGGCCCTTCACAAACCCAAACTGGGTGGGGTCCAGTGTTTGAAGGTTGCAAATGTCTTTGTTTATAAGTTCCATGATAATATGTTCCATGGCCTTGCAGATCAGGCTCATCAGACTGATGGGACGGTATTTCCCCTTGTGGAGTGGGATGACTGTAGCTGTTAGTCACTCTGTGAGCACAAAGCCTGAGGTGTGGCTATGATTAAACATGACACATAGGTGAGGTGCCAGTTCATTTTGTACTTCATGCAGTACACAGCCCAGGATGTCATCTGGTCCCATGGATGCTGTATTCTTGGCTTTGGAGAGTGTGCTTTTTACCTGAGTTGCTGTGATTACCGGAATTTGGCATTCTTTCAGTATTGAGATGAGCCCTTTAGGGGGTGAGAAGTGGGTGAAGCTGGCACTGAATCTATCTGCCAGGATATTGGCAATATTCTTGGGATCAGTATATCTAGTGCCATTCTTCTGTAGCTCAGAGCAGATCTCAGTATTGTCATTTAGATTCTTGACATAGCTATAGAATGCCTTGTGGTTGTCTTTGGAATCTTTGGCAATTTTATTTTCGTAGCTAGCTTTGGAAGACTTTATGAGGGATCTCAGCTTTCTATTGAGACCGGTGAGGGAGTTTTTTGAATCTTGGGTTCTTCCTCTTTTCTGCAAAAGTTTCTTCCTTCTGTTGTACAGCTTGTTTATGGCAGGGGACCACCAGATTGTCTTCCTTTTTTTAGAGGACAGCATCTTGGTTCTGTTTGGGATGGCTCGGTCCATGCACGAATGAATGAGCTCGTACAGCAACTTAGTGTAGGATTCAGCAGTTGAACTTCCATTTCCCATCTGCATGGGTGTCATGAAGTTTGTTACTTCTGACTTGAGAAGCATAAAGTTGGCTTTGGAGAAGGTTTTTATGGAGGTTTCCTTAAAGTGGGGGTGGGATGTGGATGTCAAGGGTGATTATCTTATGGTCTGATCTGACCAACGAGGGGGGTGACCACTGGTGTGGAACATCAATCTCCCATGTTGGTAATGACCAGGTCTAGATTATTGGTACCCCTGGTGGGATTATGAATTAGTTGCTCTAGGGCATTGGAATTTATGAATTCCAAGAACTGTTGAGCAAAGGTGTTGGTGCAGGAGTAGTTTTCCCAGTTAATGGCAGGGTAGTTGAAATCACCCAGTATTAGGGTGATTGGTTGTATCTTAATATTTTCCAGTATGTTTAGAAAGGTGTGGTGAGAATCTTGGGGCATGGTGGGGGATCTGTGCTACAATTTGCATTGCAGTCTTACCTAGTGTTAGTTGCACCTGGAGAATTTCAGATGCATTGTGTTGGGCAACCAGCCTGGAGGTGTGAATATCCTTGGTGAATATGGACACTCCTCCACCTTTAGTGTTTTGGTCCCAGTTTGGTGGCTGAAAAGTGTGGTATGAGTTGTTGCCTGGTATATGCAGGGGTGCTCTCTGGAGCTCTGAACCAGGTCTCTGTTACTGCATAGATATTGATGTTCTCCATTTTTAGGAGAGCCTCAAGAGAGTGCATCTTGTGATTTAGATTTCTAGCATTGAGTAGCATTACCTTCAGATTTTGCTTGCTTGTACCCATTACAATGGTAGTTTTGTCCTTTAAACCTTGCCTAAAAAAGGCACTATAGGGATGGCAAGAGCCTTAGCCAGTACCCTGAATCCCAGGGGTGACAGGTGCAAACCATCTCTTGCAAAGCATTGTGGTTTGTCGATCATGTCGTCCCAGGCAGACAGATACTGGATCCGCTTTGAATGACACCAGAAGCTTAGCCAATTATTAAAGTCAGTCATTTTGTCCTTATACTGTGGTAACATTCTGGGCGATGTCAGGATGCTACTCAGGGCTAGGGTTATACTTGCCTGGGCTACATGATCTGAGTGCTCTTCCATGTCTCTTTTCATGTAGTCTAGGGAGGTATGTCTCAAGTCATTCACTCCAACATGGACAATGACAGAGTCATATTTGTACCTGTTGTGGAGTGACTTGAGTGCATGCATTATGTGGCAGATCCTGGCACCCGACAGGCAACTAACTGTAATTTTCTCCTTGTTCAGCCTGGTGTGTGGGACATCAGTGTGCCTGACTATAAAGTCACTTATGACTAAAGTGTTGGTTATGTTGTCTTAACTTAGGGGCTGCTGTTGGGTGGCACACTTGTCTTGTGAGCTATGTGACACTTAGGTTGTGTTTGGGGGTGATGTTTCTTTGCATTTCAGCTTCAGAGGTCCTTGTTGCTTGGTCAAATTAATGTTAAGTGCCTCTGCATATGGGAGTTTTGTGTTGCTATGTGTGGGTTTTGAAGGACTATGTGTTGTTTGAGGTGTTGTGTAGGTGTTAACCTTCTCCTCATGGCTGTCTAGTACAATCTTGGCTGGAGAGAGCTTTGCCTTCAGTTTGGCTATGTAAGTGCATCTCTCGCAAGTTGCAGTGTTTGGTGGTAGGAGGAGAGGGTTTTCTGTGTACATGAGGCAATTGCTGCTTTGCCCCAGTATGCCCAGATTCACCAGGTGGACAGGAGAAATCACTGGAAGTGACCCTTGGACATCCCTGGTTAGGTACTTTCTTTGTGGAGTACAAGAGCTGTTTCCCTTACTTTTTGGCAAGGTACTTGCAATTGTAGGCTGTCTAGTGCCTACAGCTATTTTCTCCTTATTACCAAGGAGAGGTGAGTGCTTGTAACAAATTAAGGCTTCCTAGTGCTTTTTAGTGAGTTTTAGAGCAAGTGTTAGTCACAGATATACATATTTTAGTGCTACTGCTGATAAACTAGCTAGTTCTAAGGGAAAATTTGAAGAGCAGACTTTCTGGCACCAGGAATATTTTAACCTTAGCCCCATGGTGCGCAAATGCATGCAGATGCACATATTTATGCCAGAAAGTTGAAACGTATAGAAATTAGTCCAAAATGGCCAATAAAATTGCAATTTCAGAGCTAGAAACCACTCCTCTAGTGTTAGATAGGCAGTACAATGCTCCCCCTCTCACTGGTAAGCAGTAGGACCTCACTCTATCACAGCAAGGTCTGGATAGCTCTGAACACTGAAACTTTTTTGTGTCTTTCGGCTTTTATCGGGTAGGGGTCGCCACAGCGGAACTCTGGTCTGCTAATGATTGGTAGTTGATTTGTATGTGTCGAGTTACCAGCCCTGACACACAACCTTCAACGAAGGTACGCCCATTCACGCATATCTCCATGCAGAAGACGCTCTAGCTGAGAGTCGAACAGGACAGCGTCTTACTGTGAGGTGACAACGCTACCACAGCACCACCACCGCAGCTCTGAACACTGAAACTAAAGTCCTGAAACTGGCAAAGCCTGGAAACTGGACTATTCTAGTTAGAAAAGGTGGGAAATTAGCAAACAAGACAGAATTTTTTTTTTGGTTAAATCAGGCTAAACAATGCAGTTATACAGTAAATTAGTACAGAAAGGCTAATATACTTGAGTATATAGCCAAGATCAGTAAACTCAATTAAAACTCTGCAAAATTAGAAATTTAAAAATATAAACTTTTTAAATAAAGCAAGACAAGTGCAAACTGGAAAATGACTTACAGGCAGAAATACAGTGAAATAAGTAGCTAGTCTACTTTTTAAGCTTTCTGAGAAGTGCAGGTAATAAAAATGACCAAAATCAGCCAAAATTTGAAAATTCAGCAAAAAGTACTTGCAGTTAGCACAAAAAGTCTCTCTTTCTCATTTCTGGTGCTGTAGTAGTATGCGGGACGCCCAAACAGGATATACTTATCTAAAACAAGCTAAAACACAGGCAGACAGGCGTATTTATGCCAGAAAGTTGAAAGGGATAGAAATCAGCCCAAAATGGGCAATAAAATTGCAATTTCAGAGCTGGAAACCACTCCTCTAGTATGTACCTGTTGATTTTTAGACTATTGCAGTGGGTCATCCACAAGACTGAGAACAATGAAATGGGTGACACATATTTAGCAAGTATTTTTGCAAAGGGTTATCCGTGCTTTCCTTACAACCCTGCTTGTATATTCTAACTCTAATGTTCCACCACCTTAAAAAGGCACAGAACTGTTTTTTTTTTCTAAGCAGATGGTGAATCTTTCCTCTGATACTTGTGTAGCAACTCTGCAATACTTCTGATACTGATGAAATATCAAATGTACCTTTCTAATGGCTTTTAAATGTACACAATTTGGAGCTGTTGTCATATGGCTTTATCTGTCAGTCACTGGTTTGCATCTGATAATGAAAATAACTTATTGTTTGGCGTTGTTGAGATGATTTCCTCAATTGCGAGCAATGGCAGACATTGTCTTTTAATCACTTTATTGAAATCCTGCTGATCATTGCCAATGTAAATCTTGTCTTGCTATACAACAGTAACCATGCTGTTAAGTCATTCCTTTGGCTCTAATTGCTTTTTAGTGACTTCTAAACTTTCCATTCCATTCTGTACCTTTTATTTTCCGTTACTGAAATCTACTGGTTCTTTTTTCAGTATGTATTGCTGACATAATATTGATCTAGTTGCATATGAAATTCTCCTGGTAAACTTCCTAAGAATGTAAATAGATCAGCATGCTCATGCAAGATACCAGTAATAAAGGTCTGCACAGTATCTGAGACATTTCTCTATATCTGTGCCTTCACACATATAGTTCTTGATTTCACAAGATATTAGAATAATTAATTAGTAGTTGTTAACTGAGTGAGAATTATGGTTCATATGCACCATTTTTGCACTCATCTTGGAAGTACTGTCTGGTTAAGTGACCTCTTCAGAGTCATATAATAGGCAAATGTTGGTTAAGGGAATCAAACCCTGAACAACAGGAAGCAGGTTAGTAACAGCACATAACTAACTGTGCTAATTGCCAGACTACCTTCAAGTGTTATGATTTGAAACAGGATCATATTTAAACTTCTTATTTTTATATTCATGTTAGAAGTGTTTGACCCATGGCTGTACTTGGGCTCATAATATGTTAACAATGTGTGCATGCAGCTTTCTTTTCTAAAATGTCTAAAATCATATTGCTTCATTTTATTTCAGTCATATCACATAAATACATTTTCCATGAAAAATTACAGATCACCTAATTATAGCACAGTGCCATCATCTTTATCTGGTTAAACCTATTTCTGTTTCTATATAAAAGATAATAATATAGAACTGTATAGAACAAGTGCAGCTATATTTATATATATTCTGCTGTGTATCTTGTTGTATAACTCTTGTTTGGAACTGATGAATAATAATTATTTTCCAGTGTTTGACTGCATTACTTTAACACCGAAAAACTAATGACTGGTGCCAGATACATGGCCTCAAAGTAAATGCCAAGAAATGTATCATTATCCCCTTTGGGGAAAATGTCAACCCCACTAATTATCACATTAATACCAATGTACTAAGCATGCAATCAGTTGTGAAGGGCTTGGGCACCCAGGTTGATAGCAACCTGACTTTTGACCACCACATTGCCTCCATTGTATGGAAGGCTTTCTACATAGCCCACCTCATAAATAAGGGTATTTCATCCAGGAACAAGGAGGTCATAACATTCCTGCACTCCTCCCTTATCAGACCCATTATTGAGTACAATGCCCCCTTTGGCATGTACCTTGCCAAGCACATGCAGCAGTTGGAGAGACCACAGACGTTCCTGACCAGGAAAATCCAGGTCTCAAACACCTATTCTATACAGAGAGGCTAAAAGTCCTGTCCCTCCACTCAGTCTCATACAGACTGCTCAGAGGTGACCTGTGTCTGACATACAAGGCCATTTCAGACCCAGCTTTGAAAGAGCTGCTCTATAATCTGTAAGACAAACTCCACTTGTGTAACCCACACGCAAGGCCTTAACCTGGTCTGTGACATTAATAGAACTTGTTGGTGAGATAGATTTGTGTCCCAAAGACTCCCCCATCTGATGAATAGACTCCCTCTCCCATGTCAGGCAGAGTACCTCTCTAGTCTTCTTAAAGAGGAACCTGGACAACTGGATGGGAAACAGAAAATACACCTCTGGGATCCCACCTGTGTCCCTGCTGGACAGGGGAAACAGATGCTGACTTTGAAGGAACATGGGCAAAATTCTTGACTAGGCTTATAAGGGCCTCCGGGCCAATAGCCTAGTATCATCCTATGAGCCTATAAAAATAACCAGAACCTTCACAATACATAATTATATAAGCTGGATGCCTCTTAATCATAGAGCACACTTACACCACATAATCACCTCCCTCCCAAACTCTTCAATTACCAGCATTTTAAGTCCCAGTATTAACCCCTGCTATATTACATAATATATCCAGTATAGATTGTTGTTGTTGTTTGTCTTTCGACTTTTTCCTGGTAAGGGGTCGCCACATCTGAACTCCGGTCCGCTAATGATTGGCAGTAGATTTTTACTAAACTCTGAGGTGCCAGCTCGACACCCAACCTTCAATGAAGGCACTCCCATTTATGCACGCATGTCTTTCGAACACTACCCAACCACGGGGAGGACATGCAGACTCCACACAGAAGGCACTCCCAAGTCAAGCCGAGAATCGAACGGGAGAACCTCTTGCTTGATTCTCGGTTGGCTTGTATAGATTAGTTTTCCATAATCTCTTTTTATCAACCCTATTTTATCCTGTGATAAAGTTCCATAAAAACCTACTGTGATTGTTACAAGTAAATATACTCAGTCTTCTGCCCTGGAACAATGTAATTCTGAGAACCACAACATTGCTCCTCCCACAAGTCTACCCCTCCAATACACCATATCCTTCCCAAAATATCTGCAGTCATGTGATCTTTCCTCATTACTGTGTTCCTTCTAATTATGTTTTTTTCCCTTTTAATACACATCTTCTCATGGAAAACTAGAGCAAGATCCCAATATAGTATGCTCCAGGTTCTCAATTATCCCAGATATATCACTTTCAAATGAACACTGACAAAATGCAGCATCATATGCTTCTCAATCTAAAATACCTTTGCACTACCATAATATTCCAAAATGTTATTAGTCTTCTGCCATTCAATAAAATGTCTCTACTTCCATCTGGGAAATAACCAAGTCTACCTATCAGAATAACCAAAAGGGAGCATAGTAAATGTCATAGACTTTATCTTTTATTTATTACCTGGAAGAGCAACAACATTATTTTGCACATCAGCCTCAGTACAATGTTCAGTGATCTGTAGGTCAAAAATTACAGACTCAGTGACTTTCCAGGAAACCTTCAAAATTATGTGTGTGTGTGTGTGTGTGTGTGTGTGTGTGTGTGTGTGTGTGTGTGTGTGTGTGTGTGTGTGTGTATATATATATATATATATATATATATATATATATATATATATATATATATATATATATACGGGAGAGGAACCTTTTGTCGATGAGTCTGTTTATCAACAAGTGACAGAGCTGGTGCATCTGATCAAAAATCAGCTGATTGAAATGTCCGACTTTGTCAGTGTGAGATTATGGTTCAGTGGGGATCAGGGAATACATCCTTTTCGTTACTGTACTGCGATCTCAGAGTTGGTATAAATAATTATCAGGAGGCCTTGACCCCATGTAAAAACATAGTATTTTTTTTTTTTGCTTTTTTTTTAATCCTTTCTTTATTGATGTTTAGGTTTTTGATATTTAGATGTCAGTCATCGTTGGATCAACTCATTGCTTTTTCAATGGAAAATTAGGTTTCTATATATATATATATATATATATATATATATATTTTTTTTTTTTTTAATCTTTATTTATATATAAAGTCCAAGAAAGACCCAACCTCACTGTGTAATGTCTTAAACTTCCTGTAGTGGAGGCCCATAGGATATATGCAAATAAATGATCCCTAAAGGACATGCCAGTGTTTCATCTACATAGGTTCTGAATGTCCATGACTTTTCAATTTTTCCTTTTTGAGTATTTAGTGGTGCATTCAGGCCAATAAATCTAAGCCCCACTAGTTGTAGACAACCACGTTTTGTGCTTTTTCTGACCTCAGCAGTATGGCATAAGTGGATTGTTTGGCTATACTTTGAAAACAGAGAGCTTAAACCAAGCTTGATGCCCATAAACGTTAAGGTGCCTGCAAAATATCTCAAATAACATCCAATCCAAGGGGTTAAAAAGTGACACAGACAAATCATTCAGTAAAAAATCCTAGAAAGTGAAGCCTAAGCTAAAGACTGCACTGTGTAATACATTAAACCTCCTGTAATGGAAGGAAGTGGGAACATATTGAGATATCTCATCATTGCCTAGCACTCAGGCAACTTAACTGGTTGGAATTCCCACATCTCTTAAACTACACACAACTATTAATGGCCCACAAAATCCGATTTGACCCTGAAAAAATACCTGCCTTACAAACACTTCTGCAATCACCAAAAAAAAAAAAAAAAAAAAAGCAGGAAATGGCAGCACTGTGTATACCTCTGCCAGACCCCTTTGCTCCTCAAGAAGAAACCTTATTCAAACTAATACAACTAAAAATCAGGCTGGGGATTCCCTATTTTCTAACTACATAGGTAAACTCTGGAATGTTCTACCAAACACTCTCACCTCCCTATCATCCCATACATTATTTAAACCTTCACTAAAAAAAACATCTGGTTAGTAAATGGATATGTCCAGGCTCTACCCCTGGCTGATAAGATAGCTAGGCATCAATCACTTCCTCTAGTTAAAATCTCTTCTTACATTTCTATTTCTATTCACTCTTCTGACATTATACAAAGCTACAGTTAACATAAATAATAAGAACACACTAACATCGATGTGGAAACAGGATTAAGTGATTTAGTTTGGAATATTTCGAGCAGAATATTGACTGACATGGAATTGCAGGTACTTAACAAGGGTTTGTCTTTTATCCCTTCTCAGTGTGCTGACTTATCAGAGACATTAACTGATTTGAGATTGTATATGCGTAATGTCTCACTAAAACTTGTTTTTCATGATAGTTATGAGCATGATAATACTAGAGTTAATTATATTTAAAAAAAAAATAGTAACTATGTACCTCAACAACATCCTGCCATTGAAACATTTATAAAAATGTGCGAAAAAGATATATATGAGCTGCTGAATAATGGAAAAAGAAGGAAGGTTTTTTTTAATTTATCTAGACATGAAAACCAAGCGATGCCCAGTTTGCAGAAGGACAATAATATAACTATCAGACCAGCTGACAAAGGTGGTCAAATAGTTGTGATGGACAGATGTTTCTATGTGGACAGTATGAACCAGATGCTTTCAGATACTAATACCTATAGGGTGATAGATAAAGATGAAATTCTGAAAATTAGTGAGTATGTCATCAGCTCACTTAGGGATTGTTTAGAGAATTCACTTATAACAATGGAGCTTTTTAACTATTTTTTGGTCGAGTACCCAAAAATACCCATTCTGAACGGTTTGCCCGAAGTGCACAAGGATGCATTACACTCTCCCTTTAGACCGATCGTCGCAGGAAGTGGGTGGACCACTGAACCTATTTCCGTCTATTTAGACAAAACATTTAAACCTGTTTTATCTGAGTGCAAGTCGGTGTTGACTGACACCAAACACTTTTTGCAGGAATTATGAACCTTTGTTGATGAGAATGTGAATACAGAAGTAGGTTTGTTTGTTACTATGGATGTGACATCTCTTTTTACCAGTATACCAAATTATGAAGGTATTCAGATAGTCAAAAGAGCACTATTAAGTAAGAGCACGTATGACTCTAGGCACATTGATTTTCTATGTTTATTGATGAAAATGGTGTTAGAAAATAATGCATTCACATTCAGTGAGATTTATTACTTACAGACCTCTGGCGTAACTATGGGCACCTCGTGTGCCCATAGCTACGCCAATTTGGTTATGTCCACATGGGAGGAGGATGTGATGTATGTGTCTGAACTCTGTCGAGCTTATGTGCCCTTCTATAGACTTTTTGTGGACGACCTTTTCATGTTGTGGAGAGGGGAGTTGACAGAACTATACCAGTTTGTTCATATGTTGAACACAAGCACAAATTTTTTGAAATTCACATTCAAACAGTCGAATGTGAAGACTGAATTCTTGGATGTTCTGCTAGTGAAGGATGCAACTAATAATATTGAGACCAGACTATTTAGAAAAGAATGCTATCGACCCACATACGTGCACCATAACAGCATGCATCTGGGTCACGTGTTTCGTAACATTTTGGAAGGTCAGAACCTTAGGGTTAGTCGCC
>NC_056730.1:587642114-587697114 GCF_019279795.1 Protopterus annectens | reverse complement strand
TTTTTTGCCAAGGACCCTGTGGTACTGACACTGACATCAGTGGCTTACTTCTCTACAAACGTTTGTGTGTAACTCAGAACTGGCACTATGAGACTTAGCTTTTCAATGTCTTGTTGATGTTTGTCCACCAAACATATGGTTTGTCACTTTCTCAACATTTAGTGATACTTTGGTGACCTTTGTGTATTTGACATAGTACTTCTCCTAGTTGAGTTGGGGTGCCACTATTCTGTCTTGATACAACAA
Source organism: Protopterus annectens (assembly GCF_019279795.1). NCBI lineage: Eukaryota > Metazoa > Chordata > Ceratodontiformes > Protopteridae > Protopterus > Protopterus annectens. The sequence continues at coordinate 587,696,868 of NC_056730.1, read as the reverse complement.
TAAGCAATCGTGCTCAGATAACTGCACTCTGAATGTATAATACTTATACATAAGCTGTTTGGTTTATGTTCAACAATTTGGCCATCCATTATACAGAGCTGTTGGACATGCTACACTTAAAGAAATCCCAATCCCTCAGAGCTACACGCTCCAGGGATCTAAACCTTGTCATCCCCAGACTCTGGAATAGATTGCCCATACATGTCAAGCAGAGTGCCTCTTTGGACCTCTTGAAGAGGAACCTTGACGATTGGATGGGAGAAAGGAAATTCACCCCAGGGATCACGTCAGTCACCCTGCTAGACAGGGGTCCAGGAAAGTAAATAATGTGGAAAGAAATAGCCAGCTAATTGTTATGGCTAGGCTTGTATAGGCCCTAGGGCTGATAGCCTAGTACCAACCTATGAACCTCTGAACCTATACACATGCTTGATAGTAGCTTGCAGCTCTAGGTTATTTTTCTAGCTAGTCTAACCATTTAGTGGTTACAGGTCCTGTCATCATAATGCTTTACACATAAGCTGCAAAGTCATCTTTGGCATTTCAATGTTGAAAGTTACAAAATCAAACTCTTAGCCTTGAAAGACCTTCCAAGAGTTTGCCACCAAAATATCTACTGTCATGCATTCTATTCCATACCCATGTATCCATTAACTTTTAAATAATTTTAAAGTCTCTTGTTTCCTAATTCTAATAGGCATAATATTCCACTCTCTTCTAGTCCTGCAGTGAAAAGATTTCCCCAGTATATTAGTCTTATTAAGCTTGACATCCTCTTTCTAGTAATTGTTTCTTGTAGAGGATAACCATCCCTCAATATTAATTTCAATCCATGCACCACAGTAGTCATCATGTATACTCATGTAAACTGCAATCAAATCACATCTGACCAGTCTATAATTAATTGTGCATAGTGATATAGCTTCCTATAGTCTTGTGTTGTAGGGTCAGTGGTACAAAAGATAGTCCACTCATCTTTTTTTGCAGAAGCTGTGGGTTCTATTCCCACACCAGGTGGATTGATTGCTGACATTGCAGTGCAGCATAATGGGGTGCTGCACTCCTGAGTGTGTCTTCCTTTGGATCTGATGTTAAATGGAAGTTCCCACCTGCTTGGATTGGGGTAGCTCAGAGGGATGTAAAAGATCCCGTGGCACTTATCAAAACAGAGTAAGTGAAGTTCCCTGATGCCCTCACCAAATTTCCCCTAGTAGTATAAATACCATCTCGTATCTCCCCTGAAATGAGGATACTAGCTTAGTGGGGCTAACCTGGTCAACAAAGAGTAAATAAACTAATATTCTCAGTTGTTTGATTAGTCTTGTGAAATTTGACAATGGTTGGTTATATATAAGATTTCTGGATATGATAACACTTTTGAAACAGCTAGTTGTTTTCTAGGCACATGTTTTGCTCTGGCATCAAACCTCCTTAATTTCATTAACAATCTCTGGGACCTTGGTAGCCTTTTTTATGTCATATGAATTAATAGTGGAACCAGTGGTTTGTGATCAGTCTAGAGCTGGAATCTCCTGAGCCTAAAAATTTTCACATGCCTGTTAACTCACAAGGCACTCTTTTTTGATTTGTGAATATCTCTGTTAACATTCAGTAGTGATAGGCAACAGGAAGTAACACTTGTTCATCCATTTGGAGTAAACATGCATCTTCACCACAGATACTAGTATCTACACTCACTAGTGTGTGTTGAGTGACAACATAGTAAGCTAGCACTGGAGCTGCTTTAAACATCTCTTTACCTTTATAAGACAGAATAAAGCCACCTAAGTCCAGCCAGCAACTAAATAAACTTTAACTTAAAACTCCATAGAAATTCAGGTCTCTCCGAACAGTTCAAACAAGTTTTATTAGAACGTTAAGCGCTTTCATCCCACACTGTTCACTGGTTCTGATGAAGTCCTGGTGAATGGTGTGGGACGAAAGTGCTTAACATTCTAATAAAACTTGATCAAACTGTTCAGAGACCTGAATGTCTATGGAGTTTTAAGTTAAAGTTTGTTTAGTTGCTGGCTGGACCTAGGTGGCTTTATTCTGTCTTATTTGGTCGATTTTTTGGTCACCTTCAAATGCTTTTATTTTGTGGCATTTCTTTAACTTTCTTGAATACTTGGGCTTGAGCATGTTCCCAGGATCATGGTGCATTTTCTTTAACAACTCTGTTAAAGGATGAAGCATTTTCGAATAATCTGGTACAAACTTGCTCATTTAGTTCATCATGCCTTGGTTTTGTCTTAGCTGAGTCACACAAGATAGATTTTGTACCTCAGCTTTTCCTCATACTTTGCTTGCATCTGGTTTGATACCCCTAGCACTTATATGGTATAAAAAGTACTAAAGCTGTTTTTTTACTAAAGCAGCATTTATCTCCACTGAGCTTTAGACCACCTGGATTTTTTGATGGTTTGGAGCACTGCCTCTAATCTCAAGTTATGCATTTCTTCACCTGGACAAAATGCTGTGATGCCATCCATAACAGCAGCAACAACAACACCATCCAGACCCTTGCGTAAATTAGTCATTTTAGTGTGGAAGATTTCTGATGCTGATGTAATACCAAATGGCATTTTTTTAATGTAATCTTCCCACAAGGACAATAAAATCTGTTAGTGTTTGACTTTCTTTGTCTAAAGGTATTTTCCAGAACTCACTGGAAGCACCTAGTGTGGAAAGCACCTTTCATTAACAAACTTAGGAGCTATGTCTTTTAATTATATAAAATGAACCTTTCTCTCACAAGTCCGTCATTGAGCATTTTAAAATGTAAACATATTCTCACTTGACCATTTTTTTTAATTATTGGTACCATAGGAGCACACTATTAAGTTGGCTCATCATCATCATCAACCCTCTTTTTCCCATGGGGTCAGGGTGTCATGTTAACTATTGCCATCTTTCTCATTTCAGTGCCACTCTTCCACCTTCTTCAATAGTCATACCTGACTGTTGTAGGTCTTCTCTCACACAATCCATCCATCTCTTTGCTGGCACTTCAAACCACCACAGGACTGCCCAAATCAGCTTTCTTGGAATCTTGTCATGTGGTTGCTCCAAGTCTAGAATACCTGTTTGCACTCGTTCTTAATTTCTAGCTTCTTTTCAACTCTCTGTCTCACTGAAAACATTGGAACTGTTGTGCTGCATCCTGATCTGAATCCCAACGGCTCATCTACCATCTTACTTTCTACTACTTTGCATATTTGTTTAGCAATCACCCTCTCCAGAACTTTCATGCAGTGTGACAGGAGTTTGATACCTCTGTACTGCCCACAGTTGTAGATGTCCCCTTTGTTCTTGTATATTGGCACTAATATGCCTATTCTTCAGTCATCCTGCTTATACCTTTATCACCATACTGCTATGAGTACCTTCAGTAGCCATTTCTCTCATATCTCACACAACATCTTGAAGCAAGCTGAGAGTGGTTCAGTTACACTTTTAATAATGTCAAGTCTTTGCATTCATTTAATTTCTGCTTCTACCTTGTACAGCATACAAAATGGTACCCTTCTGGGTGTACTCAAGGCGTATGGAACAGCCTGCCATTTTACCTTAATATTTACTGGCTCATAGGCAAGCAGGCTAACCTTACCAAACATGTCTGCACTGACTTAATTTATTCTAGTAATTAAGCCCATTTGTCAAGCCACAGCTCTGCTGAGCAGAATTTATGTAAGGACCATATAGCACATATACCCAAAACTCAAATGTGTGCCCTATCCATTCAGATATGGTTAGAAATTTACTAATGTACTTGAGTTTGCCTGGTGGCCCATGAATTTCAGTTTCTGTTTCATGCAACTGTAGAAGCTTTGAAAAACATTTTTATGTGGCATATAACATTAACATCTGTTCTGTATCTATCTTGAAACTCAGAGGAGTGCCTTGTATAAAAATTTTAACTTGCCAGTCTACCTTTGCCACAGTATTAACTAAACCAAAGAAATATGCTATCTTCACATTATTTTTAGTTCATTGAGATTTTCAGAAACAATCTTTTCAATTCATTTTATTTTAAAAATGACAGCAAAATGGCCCACTCTCTTAAAATCTTCTACCACATGCAGTAGGCTGTTCATTATTGAAAGAGTCACACAAATTGTTTTTTTTTTTAAATTATGCTTTGTTGACTGGGTTAGTCCCTCTAGGCATATGCCCTATTTTCAGGTGAAACTCGAGGCAGTATTCATATTGACTAGAGGATATTTTTCAAAGACACAGGAGAACTTCCCCTAATCTTTTGTGAGCACTAGGAGGCGCCAGAGAACTGATACTAGTGCTTGGAGAATTTCATGCTGGAAGAAGAAAGGAGAAAGCAGGCTGAGGGTGCAGTACTGCAGAATGTTGTTAAGTCTTACAAATTTAAGAATGAAGATAGTTGTTACATAGCTGGATAGGAGGTCTGGAAACTTCTATGTTACTGGAGATGATGGATCGAGATGAGCCAAATGCTGATGAGGAAATAAGCTGGAGTAAAGACATGTCCCTGCAACTGGGTGTTTTTATGAGCAGTAAAAGAAAGATGCCCCGAGCCTGTGGAAAATACGGCCCAGACCGCAGAAACCTTTATAAACGCATTCTATGAACACTTTCAGGAATGCATGGATCATGCAATCCCAAATAAAACCAAGACCCAATCCTCCAAAGGCAGACGTCCTGTCTGGTGGACCCCAGCCATAAACAAACTATACAATAGAAGGAGGAAGCTACTACATGATAGAGCAAAATCCCAAAAAGAGAAGGCATCTCTGATCAGTATTAGCAAAAAAATACGGGCACTCATAAAATTGTCTAAGGCCAGCTTCGAGAGAAAAATTGCACAGGACACTAAGGATAATCACAAGGCTTTCTTTAGTTATGTTAGGAACCTGGGTGGGAATTCTCAGATATGCTCAGAATTAGTCCAAAATGACAAAAAATACATCGAACCCACAGACATTGCCAACATCCTAGCTGACAGGTTCAGCGCAAACTTCTCCCCCCCCCTCCCCACCAAAAGGGCAAATATCTATCCCAGCAGAGTGCTGCCCCCCTGACATCTCAGATGCTCAGGTAAGAGCCGCCCTCTCCAAAGCAAAAAACACAGCATCAATGGGACCAGACGGTGTCCCAGGCTGTGTCCTACATGAACTCCAAGAAGAGGTAAACCCAAACATCAAACAACTGTTCAATCTCAGCCTTACTACAGGATATGTACCTAAAGAGTGGCGTACAGCAACAGTGGTCCCTCTCCACAAAGGTGGTGCCTCAATGGATCCTGGAAACTATCGCTCCATAAGCCTGACTAGCTTGGTCTGCAAAGCTATGGAAAGGATCATCATGGACCTCATAAATAAAGATATTGGGGACCTACAGACACTGGATCCTACCCAGTTCGGCTTTGTTAAGGGCAGATCCTGCCTCTTAAACCTAGTTGATTTCTTTGAAACAGTCACCAAGGCCATTGACGAGGGGAAGGTGGTCCACACAGCCTACCTGGACCTCGCAAAAGCCTTTGATACAATACCCCACTCGGGCATTATAGATAAGCTCACCAGCTTAAATATAAACCCCTATGTCACTAGATGGGTTGCAAACTGGCTCAAGGACAGAACCCACATGGTCAGAATTGCTGGAGCCATGTCAGACTCCAAACCAGTTACAAGTGGCATCCCACAAGGCTCAGTCCTGGGACCTCTCTTGTTAGGTATATATTTCTCGGAGGTACAGGCCAACATGGAAGGACTGTGGCTGACCAAGTTCACAGATGACTGCAAACTGGGTGCCATAATCGACTCTCCAGCCGACACAAGCATCCTCCAAAAGGGCCTCATAGAAACAGGCAACTGGTGCCAGAGCCATGGCCTCAAGCTAAACGCCAAAAGTGTATAGTCATCCCCTTTGGCAAAACAAAGTGCCCACAAATTACCACATAGGTGGTAATCCATTAAGTACAGAAGAAGTAATTAGGGACCTGGGGACCCAAGTTGATAGCAATCTCTCATTTGACAACCACGTGGCCAAAGTGGTTAGAAAAACATTTTATATAGCCCACCTAATCATGAAGGGATTCACATCTAGATTAGGGGAGGTCATCGTGCCTCTTTACTCATCCCTCATCAGGCCCATAATCGAGTACAATGCCCCTTTTGGGATGTACCTTACCAAACACCTGCAGCAACTGGAAAGACCCCAAAAGTACCTCACCAAGAGGATTAAAGGGCTCAAACAGATGCCATATGCTGCCCGGTTAAAGAAACTCCAGCTCTACTCAGTGGCATACCGCCTGCTCAGAGGCGATCTGTGCCTGACATATAAAGCCATGTCCAACCGGGAATTAATGGACATGCTGCACCTCAGAAAAACCAAATCCCATCAAGCTACGCGCTCGAGAGACTTGAACCTCAGCACTGAAATAAATAGGACATGCTGGAGGGACAGATTCATAACCCAGAGGCTCCCTTCACTCTGAAATAAAATCCCAGTCCAGGTTAGGCAGAGTCCCTCATTGACTCTTCTTCAAGAGGAATCTTGATGAGTGGATGGGAGATCATAGGTTTATCCCGGGTATCACTTCTGTGTCACTGTTAGACAGAGGCACAGTATACTAACCTCGAAAAAGGGCATAGCAAAATTAATTTGAAATGGGTGGCGAAAGCCAAACATACTCTGGCTAGGCTTATAAATGCACTAGGGCAGATAGCCTAGTATGAACCTATGAACCTATGCTGTGACAGAAGCTGAAAGAAAACAAGAACTGATGCAAATGCAACAATACCAGAAGAGAAGACCAGTGGTAAGAATCAAAACAAAGAAAAGTGATATTATTAACAAATATGTAGTTATGGACAGTGTTATTTTACCTTCAGGGTTTAAAGTACAAGACACAAAAGTTTTAATACACTTAGGAACAGAAGCCTTTTTTGAAGTTACTTTTGATACTTTTACTTTACTTAAAAAATGATGAATGAAATAGAGAAGGAGAACTCATTTACATTATGGAATGAGTATATTTTTCAGAACTTGGGACTACAGTTAAAGATAAATTAAATGTGCAATTTAGAACATCCGACATACAGTAACTTAAATTAAAGACCTTTTTTCCTCTCAATTTGTAATAAGGTGCATATGATAAAAATATGTATAATGAAAGGCATTTTTGGGCAGTGTGTAAGAGGTATTGGTGACACAGGATATGCATGAAGGGAAATTACAACATATTTCAAATGTCATAATTTTTAATGGGAAACAAGGATCACTGAAGTATAGAGGTCAACCTAAAGCATGTTTTTTTGTTGTTGCAAGATTGTAATAAAAGAAGATGTGAATAATGTGTGGAAAGGGGACATACTACAGAAAATTGTAGGCAATAGCATAGCTAAGGTGGGGTGAGAGGGACAACTCCCTGGGTGTAAAGTGATGGGGGGTGTGACTAGCTGAGTGTGATTTTTTGTTAAAGCAATACCGGCTTTTAAAAGCCAGTATTGCATTTGTGGTCAAACCTGAGCGACGTAGCTCTCCTTGTGTGGTTTAAACTGTAGCAAACTGCTTGCTACATTGTAGCAAGCAGTTTACTACAGTTTAAAAATAAAAAAAATAATATTTTTTGTTTTAATTAAAACCTAAGCACTGTAATGCTCTGTGCAGGCAGGGTATAAACTGTAGCAAGCAGTTTATTACAGTTTAAAAGTAAAAAAAATATTTTTGTTTTAATTAAAGCCTAAGCACTGTAGTGCTCTGTGCAAGCAGGGTATAAACTATAGCAAGCAGTTTGCTACAGTTTAAAAAGGAGATTTTTTAAACTAAAGCATAAGCCATGGTTAGTGTGCCAGTAATAATGTCCTTTTTAATGTTTTGCACTTTCATTGGAAGAGCTTGGGGGTGTGTAGATATAACTTTAATAAGCCAATCACTTACTGGCTTACTACAGTGAAGTCCTTTTTTTTTTGCTCTTTACATGAAGAATGGAGGGTGGGGCACTGGTTCACATTACCAGCCCAGGAGGGTGCTGATTGAAACAGCTATGCTCCTGATTGTAGGCCTGAATGTAGAAAATGCAATGAATTTGGGCATTTTTAGTATGACCATCCTTAACTAGAAAATGAAAGGTTAGAAAAAGAGAATATTTCAGAAGCAAGGCAATCTGATGATAATATAACTGAAGATTTTGATGGAAAAAGTATTATGGGAGACATAACTGAAGACAAAAATGTGCTTATAGAAAAGGATTACTGGAATGAGATAGGAAATGTTTTACAAACACAAAGTATTACGGTGCAGGATAAAAACAGATATACAGCATTAGGACGTGAAGAAAGGGAAGAGGGAGAATTTGAGGCAGGAGAAGAACAAGAAAAAAATGTAAGTAAAGCCACTGGGGGAGGGTGTGGAGATGGAAAATAAAAATAAAACTTGAAATAAGAAAGATTAAAAAAAAGATGACTTAAGAATTTTAGCACTAAATGTAAACACCATTTGAAATTATATTATATGTGTGGTAGTGACTGAATGGTGAAAACATAAGTATGGATACAGTATGTTTATTAGAGATGAGATGTGTGAAACAAGGAAAAAGTAAAATAATCGAGGTAATATGGGGTTAAAAGATTGTATGGTCAGTGAGGCATGATACATGTTCACAAATACGATTTTTTTTGAAATATGGAGAGATAAGGATACTAGATGTGATGGTAGTAGTACCTGAACGATTAGTGGTATGAGACATAAGGAGAAAGGAAAGACGTGTAAAAGTAGTAGTAGTTTATGCATATACCAATATGATGGAGAAGAAAAAGATATCTGAGAAACTTAAGAACTTTTTCCTATTAAATATGTCAATTATTACAATGGGAGATTTTTTGAGAAAGGAATGAAGAAAAATAACACAATATATTAAAGTAATAAGTCCTGTAGATTTGAAAATAGGCAAAGAGAAGGGGCATATAAAAGGGGGTCTTTCAGAACTCAAATAAATTATGTAGTGTATTCAAAAGGTATGAAAGAAATAATAGTTGGGTAGAAATGGCTGAGTTTTCAGAAAATTGAGTGGTTTGGGCTAGAATAGGAAATGACAGAGAAGTAATAAAAGAAGGGAAAGGAATAAAAAGGTTGACTGGAAATTGCTAAAACACACAAGATGAAAAGGGAACATACTATTTTATGGGAAAAGTATATGACAGTGAGAGTACATTATGAAAACTGTACAGAATAGTGAAGTGCATATAAACAAAAATGCAAAAAATATTTTTGATTGTTGAAAAAAGTGAAGTAAAGGAACAGGAGAGTATATAATGAAATAAAAAGACATGCAGAAGAAACAGAACAATGAGGTGACAGAATGAGATAAATTGAGAGAGAGCGGTATGAAAAAAATGTATTTATTTATTTATTTCTTAACATTTATTGACTAGGAAAGTCCAACTAGGACAGAGCCTATTTTCAGCAGAGGCCTGGGGAGAAATGCTCCAGATGCCTGTCTTTGGATTGTGGGAGGAAACCGGAGTACCCAGAGGAAACCCACGTGAATGCAGGGAGGACATGCAGACATCACACAGAAGGTGCCCCAGCTGAGACTTGAACCGGAGAATCTCTTGCTGTGAGGCGACAACCTTAACTGCTGCCCCAAAATAGAGAAAAAGTTAAAAATATATTGTTTAAACAAAAATATTTTCTGAAAGGAAAAAAACACGAAGCTTCTCCATTTTTTGGGAAAAGATAAAAATAACAGAAGTAGAATGGATACAATGTTTGATGACAAAGGAAATATTAGATATAGACAGAAACTAATAATGAAAATTGTGGAAAAGGAGATCACTATGAGAGAAATGGAAGAAATAATAAAAATGAAAGGGAAGAATCAGGAACAGCTGGATTAGGTTATGAATATTATAAAGAGATAAATGAAAATAAGTAATCAATACTCTGTAAAATATTAAATGATTGGATAGAGAAAGGAATAACAGATGCAGGTAATCATTTAAAATGTCAGGACCTGCTCACAGATACTGAATGGCTGAATAAAATGGGCTTACATATGGTAAGTCTGAAATGGCTACATCGTGGAATATTATTTTCTCTGAGCTATGGTGATCTTGAAGTTGATATACATAAGTGTAGAGAGTGTGTGGGGCTTGGTCCCCCCCAAAAAAAAGAAGTTTAAAGGAGAAGAGAGATTTTCAAGAGTCTCTTCTCCCATAGTTTTGATCTTTTTTTTCCAGCTTGTCAGAACTCGTCAGTTGGAGTGATGAATTTTCAATAGGGAGCCACAGATGAAGGGATTTGTGTTGGAATAGTTAAGTTTATATGGAAAAAAGATGAAAGAAAATATGTAAAAAAACTGGAGACTGATAACACTTGGAAATACAGATTATAAAGTCTTTATGAAAATAATACAAAAAAGAATGCAGAAGGTTTTGGGTGAAGTTATAGGAGAAGGGGTTTTCAGAGTCAAACAGAGTGAGGTGAAGGGAATGTTAATAATAGCAAAAGAAGTAATGGGTATGATTTTTGAAGGAAAATAAGGTAATAAGGCTAGTGATGTGATGTGGCTAAAGCATTTGATAAGGTTAGTCATAAAGTGATATGGAAGATTCTGGAGATATACAGGATAGGAGAAAAACATTTGAATGTCAAAAAAATGCTATGAAATGTCATGGGGGAACTTTATGGTAAATGGGAGGATGGGAGAAAAAAATTAAGAGAGGCATTAAACAAGGATGTCCATTAAGTATGTGTCTGTACTGGTGATGACTGCAATAATTCAAACATGTACATGTGAAATGAAATAAACAAAAGGGAGATGGGAAAATGAGTTATAATACCAATTTGCCTGTCATATGTAGATGTTTTAGTGAGTGCTGCTTAAAGAAAGCTATGGATAAGTGAAGTCATGGTAGAAGTGGGGGAATTATTAATGAAAGCTGGTTTATAGTTAAACAAAGCAAAAAGCAGTGGGTTTTGGTGAAACTAAGAAAATAATTGTACTGCTTCTGCATTTTCTTTCTGTGAATTCAATTAATTATGGCCATGCACACTGAATTTTCAAAAGCATGCCCATTAATTCACATGGAAATCTTCTTAATATGGTAGGTTGCTAAGCTAATGATTGTCTTTTATGCTGGCAAAACTATTGAATTTATTAGCTCAGTAAGGAAATGTTCACATTGTCTTAATATGTCATAGATTAGCATTCATATGCAAGTAATTTTTCTGTCTTATGTGGGAAATTCTCTGAATCACATTACAGTTTTCACAATCACTAAAAACACATTTTAATCTTTTCTTTCTAGATTTGCTTACCTGAGAGGAATGGTTGGCTTGACTGAATTTTTTTACAATCTCTGTTAAAAGTTGGACATAGCTTTTTTATTCTGCCGATAACCATACCTTGAACAAAATGGTGCTTGGTGAACTGTATACTTATCAACTCTGTATCATCAGTGCCATGCAAAACTGAAGTTTCTTTGATACCATACTGTTTGAAGCATTATTATATTCTGTTCTGACTTTACAGCATTCTTTTCTTACCAACTGACTAGCTTCATTTTAATTTTATGGAGAATTGCATCTTTTGTTAGCTCTTTCATTTAAATAAAGGTCAAATCTGCCACTGTACAAGCATTTGCATAATTTTCCAAATTAAGTTCAGATGCAGACAATAGTTTGCTTGTCATTTTGTCATTTCTTTATGTCATACTCAGTTTTTTCATAAGTTAATCACGTGGAGGTTCTTCCAATATGGCTGCACATTGAGTAACAGCTTAATTTCAGCTCTTCCAGTATGAAAACAGAAACCCAGAAAAGAGAGCCAGTGAATTTGTCTTTTTTGGGTAAATTTCAGTTACTGGCTAGTATGTTCTTTGCCTGGATGCTAGCAAAGAAGAAAATTAGAGAACCTGAAAGAAAATTAACCACAAAAGGTGAGGATAAAATACTGTCTGGGAGGAATCATGCAGCTGTTCTGCAAAAAGCAGTTCAAGCTCCAGCCTTACTGCAAGACATAACTTCCAGTAATCTAGTGGCAAAAATAAGTCAAATGTGCTCAGAGCTGATTAAAATAAATGAAACACTGAATGAGTATATCAACTCAAATAACAAAAGGCAGAAAAAATGGAAGAAGCTTTAAACAGATATTCAGATGAGCTGATAAAAGTGAAAAAAAAACAGATTGAAAAGAAGAAAAGGTTGGCTATGTATCAGACTGCTTAAGAAGAGATGTTTCAAAAAAGGTACAATTAGAGGATGGAGCACAGAGCATGTAGTGAAAACTTGAGATTTTCTGCTGTACCAGACAAACTGGAAGGAACAAAGTCTATTAAATAATTTTATGAAAGCACAAATAAGCAACTGGACTGGTATTCTACAACAACACTATGTGAAAGTAACCAAGACCTCTAATAGTAAAGATGCAATCCTACCAGCAGAAAGAGTTGATTTTGGCAAAACTGTTGCAGAAGGACAAAGTAGGAGGAAATACAAAAATGTGTCCAAAAAAGTGAACTATCAAACAGAAGGGGACTCTGGTTCTTATTCTTCTGATAATAAAGCTCATAGAGAGACTGTGCCAGTGAAACCTTTTTCCAATGTTCCAAAGGAAAATGCTTGAGCGACAGAAAAAAAACACAGGAGTTGATTAGAAGAACCAGGAGTATGTTGGAAATGAACAGAGACTGGAGTTGAAAGATGGAGATCAACAAGGAGAAAAAAAAACACTCAGAAATCAATGAATTAATGTGGGATTACAGAGCAACAATCATGTTTGTGAAATGGTGGAACAAGAAAACCCGGAAATATTGGACTTATTGACTTTATTAAACTTGCAAGGTTCTCCAAAGCAAATGTCCTACTTCATGTCATTAAAGTTTGGAAGAACATTAAGGAGAGGGGAAGAGGAAGGAAAATGTTAGTTGTAAGTAAAATAGTTTTTGTTCTTAACAGTATTTTTTATAAAACATAACATATACTGCATATTATATAGTAAAGCTTTTATTTAGGAAATGTAGACACTGGAATGTAAAAAGAGAAGAATGCATGGACAAAACAGTATGATATATGTACAATATATATACTTTCTCTTACTTTTGCTTAGGGGAATGACTGGATTAAGGCCCTTGGCTTGACCTAGCAACTAGTTTTAAGTGGAAGCATGTAAATAAAAGAACAGTGAATATAATGAACAGTTTTCCTTTAGCAAGGAAATGTTCACAGAGCAACATGAAAAGCTTGTAGTTAAAGGCAACTGTGTCTGGTTCTCATGTTTCTAAGGAGAAAATCTGATAAGGGCAATAAAAACAGAATACATTTTTCTTTCAATATTTAGGTGATAAAGTTTTCTGAAAGCATTTAAGTTATTTTCTATGGGAACACTTCATATAGTCGAACATTTGTAATGTCAAATGTGTTTAACACTGGCAAAAGTGATCGATTGTAAACAGTGGGGATCAGCAAAATTGCCCTTTTCCAACTGTAGAGTGATCTTGGAGATGGTATATATAATTAACAGGGGTGTGTGTTGCAAGGCAAAGCATAAGTGTTTTGTTTTTTCCCTGTTTTGGCTTTCAATCATTTGATCTTTTGGGATCTATCATTAGCCATTTAAGATTTGTCTACTTCAATGTTTAGAAGTACGCCATTTTTCTACACATGGGAGAGGAATAAAGATAAACCAAAAGCAGACAGCATTTAGGGTAAGTAAATCACATACATCTTGGCATGGATAACCTTTATTATAGGTCAATTCAAGCCTGTCAGTGTAACTGACAGTCTGGGGTAGTAGTTATTATTATTAAGGTTAAACTTCATTATTTGAAGATGTGCATAGATTTGTGTGTTTGTATATGTAATATAGTTCAAAACTCTTTCTTATTTTGTATTCCTGTGAGACCATTCATGTTCAAAGATAATATGGAAAGTGTTGCCATTATGATAAGAAGTTATTATTCCCTCCTGCTAATAGGTTATGGGGGTGTTGTGTGTGTGTGTGTGTTTTGTTTGAGAGTTTTCATTAAAACAAAAAAGTCTTACAAGATGTGACCTAGGTTCAAATGGATATGGCAAGAAACAACTGTATAAAAGATCAACCTGCCAAACATTAGTGTATGCATGTAACACAAAAGCTGAAACTAGACCTTAAAAAGCTGTTATACATAGCAGGAGGGAATAATAACTACTTATCATAATGGCAACACTTTCCATATTATCTTTGAATGTGAATGGTCTCACAGGTATATAAAAAAAGAAAGAGTTGTGAACTATATTACAAAATGCAGAGTACTAATAGCTATGTTACAGGAGCATGTGAATTTGATAAAGAAAGGATTTCAGGATGGTTATTCAGAAGAATATCTGGAATGAAGGAAAATGTAAGTACTTAATTGCTAGAGGAGCTCCAATCATGATAGAATAAGAAAAACATTCATAATGGTAGATTTGTATTTATATAGTAGGAGGCTACATGTCAAGGGAGCAGAATTATGCTGGCATGTATTTATATTCCATCTAAAACTGCTACAGTGTAGCTTATGAAAATTGTGGGAGAAATAATCGGCTTTAAGCAGGGAACATTACTTTTAGGTGGGAACTGGAATTTGATTTTTAACAGTAAGGATGTATCTGGGGGACATGGAAGGGAAAATATAACAAAAGAGGGTAGATTTTTGTAGAAATTTATGAAAATATTTGATATGGAAGATATAGAGCATGTTAAGTTCTTTTTAGGATCAAAATGTTCATTAGACTTGTTTTGAATGATAACTGAATCAAAATGTTTTTCTTCAGTATTTAAATTTATTAAATATCCTAATAGTTTCATCATCTGTCAGACTACAAAAAGTTGCAATTTAATCTCTTTGAGACAGTCCTGAAGTATTGCTACAAAATCGTAAATTTTGCATCCATTGCTTCTAGCTTTAGAGCCAAGTTAATTTGAAGAACCAATTATTCCTGTGGTAATGGTTAAAAGGAAACCATTATAAATATTCAACATCTGTTACACAAAAATATATGATGGATATTTCAAGGAATCCTGTTGTTTCACCATTATTAGAAGTAGTAGCTGTTTCATTTGGAGTTCAGCATGTTTCACCTTTTGGGCTGTGATGTGGCTTTTTTTTGTTTATTTTCTTTTGCTTAAAGCTAAATTTATTGCTTGAAGCTTATTGCGTAGTTTGTTTCTGGTCATTTTGGCCCAGTAGAGATCATCAACATGCATTCCCTTCAGGTATTTGGCAGATTTTGTTTTTGCCAAATTTGTTGTTTCACTATTTTTAATAAATTCCACGTTGCTTTTTTCAAAAGTGCTCATTGTTTAGGGGTTGTTTCTTCTTTTAACAAAATTGCTCTCAGCAGTCTGGTAGATTTGTTTATTTCATGTAGCATTGCTGCAGTTTTAAAATCCTGAGCTTTTGAATTCTGAATGTGAAATACAGAGTGGAGTTTGGATGATTGAAGACTGTGGACTACAAAGTGCAAACAGTTCTATGCTGTAATGACTTCTACAGTCTCACCTGATGCTAGATATTGTTTAGTGCTAATGGTTTCTGTAAAATGTCACGGGTACCTGCAGCTGAGGAATAACCACATGGACACTGAGGAACTAGTAGATAAATGACCATACCTTTTATTGTAATGGCAACAACTGCCAAACAAGTCAGAGTCAGATGACTTCCCACATGCGCTAACCTTTTTGGGATTATTAAAGACACACTACACTATATATATTGCCCAGAGAATGCACACATTGTTTAGCATTGTTATCTATATAGCAATGTGTCTTGTCTATGATCACCCTTCCAATTCCCATATTATTAAGTCAGTTGCTTATTGTCCAGGGACAAACCCTTCTTCCTCCCCTGTCTTTATGTAGTATCATGGTTGCTGTGCTGAATTCCTGTGGTATGCAGTTTCTGCATATGGCATACCAAAGAATTCATAGACACACTGTTTTCATGTCATTGTATACCTTCCATAACTTGGTAGCATGTAAAGTAGGCCAATATTCCTTGCTGTAGGTTGGGGGGAGGGGCTCCTGGGGGTTCTGGGGCTATGTCTATTAGTTATCCATCATAATGTTACGACACAAAGCTGCCTTGCACATCTTGCGAGTAGGGGCAGTGTAATATAGAGGAAGTTCATTAGCATTCTGCAGTGGTATATAAGAGTGCATAGTTCAAATTGCCATTAATAAGTTATACCTATTTGCACTATACCTTATTGACTGCAGAGACATATTGGTACAGCAGAGAGCAAAGCAGAGCAAGGGACTTAAACTAATTTGCTCTGTGCTGTATTTCTTTATGGATTATACCCAGTATATTTTCTTAACATACTTTTTAGCTTGCCAGACATGTTCATAAGTTCATAGTTGTGTACTAGGCTAATGGCCCTGGAGCCTTTACAAGCCTAGCCCATATTATTACCCTGGCATCGTGCCACCAGACCTTAGTTCCCAGTGCCTCTGTCAAGTAGAGCCACTGGAGTGATCCCCGGGGTGAATTTTCTATTTCCCATCCACTCATCACGATTTCATAGACAGACTGTTTTCATGTCATTGTATACCTTGTGTAACTTGGTAGCATGTAAAGTAGGCCAATATTCCTTGCTGTAGGTTGGGGGGAGGTGGTCCTGGGGGTTCTGGGGCTATGTCTATTAGTTATCCATCATAATGTTATGACATGGAGCTGCCTTGCGCATTTGGGAGTAGGGGCAGTGTAATATAGAGGAAAGCCATTAGCATTCTGCTGTGGTATATAACAGTGCATAGTTCCAGTTGTCATTAATAAGTTATACCTATTTGCACTATACCTTATTGACTGCAGAGACATATCAGTACAGCAGAGAGCAAAGTGGAGTAAGGGACTTAAGCTAATTCGCTCTGTGCTGTATTTCTTTATGGATTATACCCAGTATATTTTCTTAACATTCTTTTTAGCTTGCCAGACATGTTCATAGGTTCATAGGTGTGTACTAGGCTAATGGCCCTGGAGCCTTTACAAGCCTAGCCCATAGTATTACCCTGGCATCGTGCCACCCGACCTTAGTTCCCAGTGCCTCTGTCAAGTAGAGCCACTGGAGTGATCCCCAGGGTGAATTTTCTATTTCCCATCCACTCATCAAGATTTGTCTTGAAGAGGGCCAGTGAGGTGCTCCGCTTGACATGTATGGGAAATCATTCCATAGCATAGGCAGTCTGTGGGTTATGAACCTCTCCCTCCAGCTTGTTCTGCTGTTTGTTGTAATGAGGTTGAGGTCTCTGGAGGGTGTAGTGTGGAGGGATTGGGATTTCTTTAGATGTTGCATTTCTAACAGAGCTGGGTCAGACATGGCTTTGTAAGTCAAGCAGAGATCGCCTTTAAGTAGGCGATATGAGACAGAGAATAGTTGGATGTTTTTGAGTCTGTCATTGTAGGACAAGTGTTTAAAGCCCATGATCCTCTTTGTGAGGTATTTTGCAGCCTGTCCAGTTGTTGTAGGTGTCTTGTTAGGCACATGTCAAATGGGGCATTGTACTTGCTGATTGGCCTAATGAGGGAAGAGAAAAGGGAGACAATGACATATTTGTTCCTGTATGCAAAACCCTTAGTAATGAGATGTGCCACATAGAAAGACTTTCTGACCACAGTGGCAATGTGGTGGTCAAAACAGAGGTTGCTCTCAACCTGTGTTCCCAGATCTCTTATGATGCCTTCTGTGTTCAGTGGACTGCCACCGATGTGTTAATTCATGAGAACCAGGTCTTTCCCAAAGGGGATGATGACACATTTTTTGGCATTGAGCTTAAGGCCATGGTTCTGACACCAGTCACTGGTCTCAGTGAGGCCTTTCTGTAGGATGTCAACATCACTTGGGGTGTTAATTATGGCTCCCAACTTGCAATCATCTGCAAACTTTATCAGCCAGACTCCCTTTGTGTTTGCCTGGACTTCAGAGAAGTAGATACCAAACAGGAGAGGACCCAGGACTGAACCCTGTGGGACTCCACTCGTGACTGGTCGACAGTCTGACTTGGGGTCAGCTACTTTCTCAGTTCTTAACTGTCATGTACCACATACAAAATAAATTGCCTTGTGAATAGTATATTAAACATACAAAGAATGATAACTTTATTGTTGTGTTCAGTTTTTTAGAAAGTGGTTCTGAATGGATCAAATGATAGACAAAGACTGGATTACTGTCTTCTTAATTAAATGTAACAGCATCTCAGATAGCAAAATCTCTATTTCTTTCACTGAGAATCAGAAATAATGCAATTAAAAAATGCTGCTCTGGTTAGTATACAGGCCTAAAGCTTTTTGGCAATTTGGTTTTACAGTAATTCAAAATAAGGCTGTGTATGAGAGGACCTGTACTTCTGAGGGTTCCTAATATTGACTAATGACCTAAAAGATTAATTTTATTTCATTCTTGTCATCTTGACAATATCACACTGTAGTGGTCCATGTAAATAACTGTTAACAGTATATAATCAAATAACTAGAGGTTATATACCCTGGTGGCTGGAGGTATTTATGCAGCTTTTGTTGGACAAGAATGAGGCATTAAAGAAAAAGGAGGCAGCAGTTGTACTTAGTACTGCAGTTTGCCAAATTATCTCTTCCATAGTGCAATTCATTATTATAAACTGTACTTACATTAGCAGAAGCCAGCAAACAAATGGCTGAGCATCAAATACAAGGGCAATAAGACTGAGAAACAAATGCAGAGACTGTTGGCCAGAAACAACAAATGCACACATTGTTCTGGTCTGCTGCATAAAGTACTATCAAAAGGAATATTTTAGACAACTGTGACAATTTGCTGTTTAAAGTAATTAATTGAACAAGGCCAACTGTGAAAGCTGTTCTGCATATCACTGTGCTTTGTACAATAAGCTGCTGTTAACATGTTGTGCTGTCGAATCCAAAACACACATGATGTGTTAAAGCAGTTTAGCATCGTCTCTGTTATCCCATGCCTATAACTGGACTTCTTTTGACTGTCAAAGAAATGAACAGACCTTAGGCTAGCTTTATGAAAGTGCAGTCACATTTTAAAAATAGGATATACATTTATTTTATTTTTTATTTATTTTACATTTGTTGACCGGGCTAGTCTAACTGGACATAGTTCCATTTTCAGTAGAGGCCCGGGGAGAAAAGCTCCACACAGATATACAAAGTATAAAAATATTGTTACATGGTAAGTAAAGGATTAATAAACAATAAAACAGATGTTTTTTCATTCTAGATATAAAGTAGCAATAAACAGAATATTACTTAAGGATGCTAAAAACAGTTGCAGTACAGGAGAGTTACGTACAATACTTCACATCAGGTACAAGGATTTAAGCAACAGGTTAGAGTTTAACTAGTGACCGTCTTATTTACAAGACTAAGTGTTTAGAAGAGAGGAAGTTAGGTTAGAAGAGGAAGAAACAGGGGTGATGAGGGTGGTTAGTCAGGGTTACTACAAGGGCAAAGCCAGTGCTTTTGGAGGTGTTTTTTAAGTTCTAGTTTGAAAAGTGGCAAGGATGTTATTAGAGTTAGTTCATTGGGTAGCAGGTTCCAGTTTTTTCCTGCTGTGTTGGTAAACAGAGTCACCAGCTGCATTATTAGACTTTGTTAAGCTAGCAAGGAGTTTGTTAGAAGAACACAGGGAGTTCAGATTATTGTATGGGACTATGAGTTTTGAGAGTATAGGGGTATTATTGGGTTGGTGAAATATCTTGCGGGCAATTGTGAGTTGGGGGATTTTCAGATGGTATATACTATGACTGGGTCCATGTCCTAGCCACAGAAAGTCTCACAAGTAGATTGAAGAGCCTAGAAGAGTCAGTATAACCTCCCAACAGAAAAACTACTTTCTGATGCAAAATGTTCAAGACAACAGACAAAACACACCGGCCCCAGTTCCCCGCAACTTTGCAATGAAGAAAGAGCAATTCCCACAGGAACCCAGAACAGGCTGGCAGCCAAAAAGGCTTCTGACAATTTGTCTGTGGAGCTTAGCAGAGTCAGTAAAGTACTCAGGCAGGAATTTAAGGTTTTGTAGCAAACTATTTTTTAATGACAGCCCACAAAACCACAAGCCCTTAACAATAAAATCCGAATTAGAAATTCATTTTTTTCCTTACAAAAAATAAATATTTTTAAAGAATTCCCTACAGGGAACTAAAACTATAAATTTCAAAGCCAAGACTTTTCGTGATAACCACTAAAAAGCCCAGATATTGCCTCAAATATATACATTTTTTTGGCTAAAATGAAACGGGTTTCTTCACAAAAATTGATATGCTGAACATACTCTCGACCATAATACTTATCTACCTAGCCTTGTAGAAATTCTTGCCGACCACAGGTCACTAAAACCCCACAAGAAATGCATAGTCTTCAGCGGCAAGAAAGTTATGAATCCTTGTTATCCATGCCACTGGTTTTATCCTGCTTCCCTGCAGGGCAGTGACTAGGTGTGTCTGGAAGGTGTTCTAAAACTTTGGAAGCTGTCCAGCTGGCCCAGTCCTTGGTAGGATGTCCCATTTAGCTTGGGCTACTGCAGCAGTTGTCTAAGGTTCAACATCAAGTGCTACATTACTCAAGAGCCATGAAAATAATTGAACTAGTGTATGAATTTTTTCACTGAACATACAGCCCTTGTCCCCAGAAAAGCCAAGTACAATTAAATGAACGACATCTGCTAAACAGCAATAGCAACTAATTATTAGAGGACAGATAAAGTACAGTTGTGTAGACTCACCATAAATGTAGATGTTTGAATGTATTCCACTGTTGCAGTCATCACACCTACATCTATACCATTTCCTTAAATACATGCATGGTTTTGTCTGGAACTTTGGTCACAAGGGCATGTGAGCATAACTTTTTCTGTTTTAAACAAGCATTGTAATTTACAGGTCAAACACAGATGAGCCTGACCCCCCTTCAACTTTGATCATACCTCTCAACCTCTCAGTGCAAGAAATCTAGACAAAAACAGAAATAATGAGTGGATAAAGGCCCAAAAATAGGGACAGATTTTAAATATTCCTCCTATAAACTTAGAAAGTTGCTAGAATTACAGGTTTCTCATTATTATTTATTTTCTGAAGGATATGAAGTCTAAAACTCAAATGTCTGTCATTATTTAGTATTATTCAGTGACTTTGATCCTCAGTTATTTGCCAGAAAAACAGAACTTCTATGAGGAACACATCAAAAATATTTGGCAAAAATCTGTACATTCTGCGAAAATCTGGACAGTTGAGAGGTATGATACAAGTGAATAATGCATGGAAAGACCCTGCAAAGAATGGAATTCAAGGAGCGACATTAATATTGTGTTGGATGAGAGTTTGTATGGACTCCCCTTGGAAAGTCCAATTAATTCCCAATATATGTGGCACCTCATGGGTGTTTATTCAAGGTACTAATATAGATGGACTTTTGGAGCATGTTCCACCCTACAGGGCAAAACTGCATGTATCTAGCAGTTAGTGCAGATTCAGCTAGTAGACTAGATTACTGTCTTATTAGAAATAACCTCAGACAGATAGACACCACTGTAGAAATTCTCAGGTTCCTTCTCAGGTATATGGTGTACAGTGTATGGACCAGGGAAGTGTGCTTGATTCTGCCAAGATGTGTTCATATTGTAACTTTAATGGAGCATACACAGAAATGTGCATGCTCACAAAAGGAGGATATCTTTGTATGTATGAGTACACACATCTGCTGCCAGGGGTGGGGCAGCTTGGCTGCCTGCATGATGTCTCTGCCATGACCAGCAGTTGTCTTGGTGAATGAAAGGGCAATCACAAAACAGACTATATGGTCAGCAGGCACAGGGGCCACAAAAATGATAAAAGATGAATGTGGCCTAATTATTTGTGGCTGATAAACTTCTTCTTTCAGCTTTTTCCTGGTTAGGGGTCACCACAGCAGATCACCTGTCTGCTCATGATTGGCTGTGAGGTAGCAACGCTAACTGCTGCACCACTGTGGCTGCCCATTGTGGCTGATAAACTAAATAGTAAAAAAAAGCCCTCAAGACCCAATTAATGCCTTAAAAGGTAAGTGAGGGTAGATTTGCTATAGATTAAGCTAATTATTTAAATAATGCAAATATGTTTCAGGGGTCTGTACAGTGCACTGAAAAATACTAAGCCAAAAGAAATTGCTGTAGTTTTTTAGAATGCTTCAACAGCCTGGGTTGTCTATTGAGTAAAAGAAAAGTTTGGACAAGTCTGTTTCTGATTCTACTCAGCAGTGAGAAAGCACAGATGCCTGACAACATATGCATTATTTATTCTTTTTCTTTCTTTTTTTTTTTTTTGCTTCTGTTTCCCAGCCCCACAAATGCTAAAAAATTTTGAGTGAATGAATCAGGGCATCTTGAATATTCTTGTGGATTTTTCACCATGTTGCTGATTTCCAGAAACAATGAGATGCTACTCATCTTTTTAAGCATAAGCCTGCTTCGTCACTCAGTTTCGTCAAATTGTGTTTTTCAATGGGATGGTTAGCAAAATAGCAGTTTACTCCAAAGGCTGCATTTGTGTTACATTATTATAAGGGCTTTCATTCAATGAACTGAGATCTGTTCTGGAAGTTGATGCAGAAATAATGTCTTGGGTTAATATTTCACATTGATGTAACATTTTATATAGGAATCACAATGGTGCAGGTTTACAATAACATAAACTGTTTAATACTTTAATTAACAAGAGGCATGTGACAAAGATGTGCATTTTCCCTGTATTCATTTATAATAGCAGTGGATGCATTTCCTGCATATTTACATACTCTGACAGATTTGTGGGCATCCTAGTTGGTGACATGCTGCTGATTTGTTGATGATTGTATAATATGGATGTCAGACCAATTAAAAATGTTTCCAGAGTATTAGAACCTCTTTAAGTCTTTACACAAGTATCAGGTCTTCAGACTAATGTTAGTAAATCACTGATAGCTCCAGTAAATGATGCACACTAGGATCTGCAACCCAAGTAGTACGCAATTCTGTTTCAGTATTTAGAACAGCCTAAATATTTGGGTGTTGTATTATATCTGACTAGTGTTCATACTTTACAAGCTAATTTTGTACCTTTGTAAAAAAGAAACTGATAATCCTTTTACTGAATAAAAACAGTTTTGCCATCCTTTTTTGGCAAAAGTATCAGCCCTTAAACTAACATTTCTTCCAGAACTCCATTTTGTTTGTCATTTGGCCTAGATACAGCTTCCTACATGAGAGAAGTTTCAGAAGTTGCTTGGCAAATTCATGCGGGATGTGAAACCTCCAAAGTTGTATAGGATTAAAATTTCTCTTCCTAATTCTTTGGTGGAGCTGGGGAAATGTTCATTGTCCAGGTGTATGTATGGGCGACATGTTTTTCTTGTCTGCTGCAGCCAGACTGTGGCTTCATCCTAATTTTTTAGGTCTGACAGCTTTACTAATCTAGGGGGTGTAGATATGAAGTAGAAATTAGAATTATAAGACCATTTGGTTATGAAACAGAAGCTCTAGTAATAAAATGAAAAAAAAAGCTGTCAGTGATGGGTGAGACTGCTAGACAGGGTCTGGGACTTATCAGTTGTTAAAGTGGATAAAACATCCTTGTTTTGAACCAAGTGGATTCAGCTAGGTGTTTTCTATTAGGCCAGCTTGTATCCCAATGGTACCTGTTTCCAAGAAAAAAGCTGATTGCATAGTCCTACTCCCCATTTTGGTAATACTTACACTGTAAAACAAATTTTTACAAAGTAAGGTTAGTCACCACTCCCTCTCCAAATTACCATTTTTTCAGAGTAACATAGGTATTGAGTGGTATTCCCAGTACAATAAGATGAAACCATCAGTCTCAGAATCATATAAAGACTTGGTATCAATATCACCATGTCCATGTACTATACTTCAGCAAGAATGGAAATGGATAGTAACTGACCCACTTTTGCTTCACAACAGTCAGCAGTCTTAACAGAAGGAATACAATTTAATAAACACTGACTTTGGCTTTCACATTTAAACAAATTAGAAAATGACAAACCCTGCCAGTTAAACTTAAAGATAATGATGGACTAGTGAGGTACTCTGCTTGATATGGAGATGGAGTCTATTCCACAGATTGGGGGGGGGGGGTCTTTGTTAAACAAATCTATCTAAAGCAGATTCCAGTTCCTGATTGTCCTGTTTATAAGTATAGATACTGGATAGGTGGGATCCCGCCAACAAGTTCTGTTAATGTCACAAGGTTGAGGCCTTGCATGTGGGCTGCACGAGTGAAGTTTGACTTACAGATATGCAGCAACTCCATGAAGGCTGGGTCTGAAATGGCCTTGTATGCCAGAAATAGGTAATCTCTGAGAAGTCTGTACGAGACTGAGTAGAGGGGCAGAGCTTTTAGCCTATTTCTGCAGGACAGGTATAAAACAGTACATATTACTTCTTAACATGACAAATATCTGGATATCTCAGGAGTAGAACCCTGAACACCATCATACAAACTAGGATTAGAACCCTGAGCACCATCCACAAGCTATCTGCCTTTAGTCCTTTGATCCACAGGAGCTGCTTTAGATTTATTTTTATTTATTTATTCTTTGTTTACTAAGTAGCTGGGCTGGTCAGATGACCCTTTTTTAGTCATGACCCGGGTGCCAATGTATAGAGTAACAGTGATAAAGAGAGATAAATCAAATGTAATGGCAACACTCAGGATCATAAATGAGAAATGTACAGGTTGTTACAATTCAAAGTAGTTAACTGGTCTCACGGAAGTTGAAACTGCTCATATAACAAAGTAAAGGCAGCAACATTTCACATTGGTATCGAAAATATTTTCACAAAAGTTGACATTTACCACAATATTGCATTTAGCTGCATTTTGAGAAACTGAGGGCAGTAACACAGAGTTCATCTGAATCAATATTACATTCAAATTTCGCACAACAATAGATATTTCATAGACGATGCATTGTCAGATATTCATTTTTACAAAAAGGAAGTAAACTCTCTTAAGATATGGTACAGTAGAGTAATGGAGTAGGACATTCATTTTTTCCCTTATTCTCCAGGTGAGTTTCACATAGTAGCTATTTACAACCTACTTAATAGAAGAGAAATTATAGACTCTACATATTAGATGAGACAACATGTTTGCTGGTGCGTTTGTTAGTAGTAAGGTATAAAGCAGGATAGCCTTTGTATATATAGCATGAACATTTGAATGCACTTTTTAGACAAGATATCAGGTCATTATTAACCAACCTATAAGGAAATAAGGAAATCTACTCTTCCAACTGGTGTATCTACAATAGTTTTTTTCTGATTCAGATGCTTCAACAGACAAGACTGATAATTTCAGGAAATCTAGACAGTGTAGTGCATCTCTAGCTTCAGAATTAGAGTTGGCCAAGCTTACTTTCGCCAGGCCTCATTCAGTTAGGTCTGCCTGTTTTCTTTCATTCCAGTGTACTGTTACAGGGGACACTGACTACTCTAAAATGATGGAGGCATTGTCACAGGTTCAGGTAGAGATGGGTCACCCTCTGCTTCTAGGGTAGTCAGGGGTTCTGCTCCTCCTGTTCCTGTTTAGGTGAATCCTTATCAGGCCTGTTTTTGGCTCTGATCACATTGGACTCTGGTGGCTACTGGCTTACTCCACGGCTGACATGTCAGATCCCTCAGAATAAATTACTACTGATGTGGTCATCCCACAATGTTTTGCATATTTAGCATTGATTCTCTCTTCAGTGCCAGCTATTTTTGAAGTACCCTTGGTGCTGGTAGCTTTTGCAGCTCTGGACTTTGGACTGATAACTAGAGACCAGTGTTGGCTCCACCCCCTTCAGTGCTTCTCCAGACCTCTGGATCATCAGCTTTCAAACCTTTGGTGCCAAGGTCTTGGGCACTGGGTCCAATGTCAGTAGGCCTCTTAACATTGTGGCTGGCTTTCCTCTAGCACCATTCAGCACTAAGCTGTTGATGTGGAAGCCTTTAATGCCGGCTGGGGTTCAGGTGTTAACACTATTGCACCTAACAGTGCAAGAGCATCCTTGGGTGTTGGCTGTCACCACTGTTTCCCTTTTGTTATTCTAGGACCAGAAAAGTGGAAGATCATCCTAGAGCTTATCAACATAGATCAGTTGTCCTTCTTCAAATTTCTCACCGTTAGACATCTCCCACTGAGTAGCCTGAGGAAACACAGGTGCAAGATGAAACATCTGAACTCCTTTCTAGAGGACCTCATTCCAGATACAAAGGATGGGATGAAGGAGTCTTCTGACCCTGATAAACAACCTCTTGTTTGTGTAAATTCTTGAATTAATACATGAGATCAGAGGCTGGCCCTCTCATACCCCCTCATTTCAAGTCAGGATTCTTTAAGAGACCTCTAGTCTCCCACTTCAGCTTCCTGGGTGGTTTTACTGGTTTTCTGTGAAGCTTGGAAATACCCTAATGTGAAAGTTTTAATTTCTAGAACATCTGGCTGCATTATTTGACCACCTTTGGACTGGAAAACACTAGTAAAGTCACCTTTTGTAGATTCTATCATTGCTGTACAAGACCTAGAGTGGGAACTGACTACAAAAAATCTGGAAGTCTGCTCTCAAATAGGTTCATAGGTTAATGATCACTAGGGACCTTGCAAGAATAGTTGCGTCCACCTAAACCATTTGGGTCCTGTGTATTATGGGGGAGGGTCTGTTAGTAGGCAGGTAGCTAAGGATTTTTTGTGGGGGTGTTAGTTAGGATAATACTTTTCTTATTGACTCTATCCAGAGGGGACATGGGGGCCAGACTGGGGGTAAATTTATAATTTCTCATTCAATTGTCAAGGTTTTGTTTGAATAGTGTCAGGGAAGAACTCTGTATTACTTGGATGGGGAGCCTATTCCATAGTGCAGGGATCCTTTGGGACACATATCTGTCTCTCCAGCATGTTCTGTTTATGTCACAAGTAAAGTTCATATCCCTAGATCTGATGTTTCTGGTGCTATTTGTTTTGCACATGTGTGTGCAACAGATCCATCAGGGCTGGGTCTGAAGAAGCCCTATAAGCCAGGCAAAGATCCACTCTCACTAGTCTGCAGAAGACTGAATACAGAGACAGAGCCTTTAGGTGATCAATGTAGGACAGGGTATTGATGCCCTGAATTCTCCTGGTGAGAAACCTATGTGGACATTCCAACTGTTACAAGTGTCTGGTTAGATACCTGCTAAAGGAGGCATTGTATTCAATGAGAGGTCTGATAAGGGCCAAGTAGAGTGGTACTATAACTTCCTTGGACCTGGATGCCATACCCTTATCTATAAGTTGGGTGACATAGAATGATTTTATATTAGCTACATGTTGGTCAAAGGCCAGATTGCTGTCTGTATATGTTCCCAGATCCCTTACTACTGGGTTTACACTTAGGGGTATTTTATCAATGGAGTAATTAACTTGGGTTGACAGTTTCCCACAGGGTATTATAATGCATTTTTTGACATTGAATTTTGGACCATGGCTTTGGCACCAGTCATCTGTCTGTATTAATCCCACTTGCAAGACATTTGTGTCTGGGGGATCTATAATAGCTCCCAATCTACAGTCATCTGTGAATTTGGTGAGCCAGAGGCCTTTAACATAAGAGTTGACTTATGAAAAGTAGATTCCAAATAGGAACAGGCCCAGCACGGAACCCTAGGGTACTCCACTGGTGACTGGTCTCTTTGTGAAGATGGTCTCACCAATCCTGACTTCTTGGGTCCTGTCTGTGAGCCAGGCGGTAATCCAAGGAGTTATGTCAGGGTTTATGCCTAGTTCAAAGAGCTTGTCAACAATGCCTGAATGTGGAACTGTATCAAATGTCTTAGCAAGGTCAAGATACTCAGTATGCTCTGTTTTACCCTTCTTCATTACCTTGGTGACCCTCTCAAAGAAGTCTACCAGGTTAAGTAGGCATGACCATCCCTTAACAAAGCCAAATTAGGATAGTTCCAGTGTCTGTAGGTTGCCAGTGTCATTTTTAGCATTTCCATGATAATTCATTCCATGGCTTTGCATATTGGGCTTGTTAGACTGATGTGGCTGTAGTTCTCTGGGTTGGTTGGTTGTCCACCCTTGTGGAATGGGAGTGACTGCTGTGGTCCAACGTTCACTAGGAATGTAACCTGTTTCAAGGCTGTAGTTGAAAAGTGCCTCAAGTTGTCCTGATAGGTCATGTTTTAGACTGCTAGGAGGTAACTGGGGATAATATCTGGGCTCTTGTAGTTAGTGTTACTTGGCTTTAGTGAATGCTGCCAACACCTGCTCCCTGAAGATAATGGGGGAAGTATGTTGCAGGGGATTTCACCTGGGGCAGCTGGGGGGGAGTGGGGGTGAAATTTGAGCTGAATTTATTGGCCAGTAGATTTGCTATGTCACCCTGATCAGTGGATGTGGTACCGTCCACCACCAGTTCAGCACACTGGTGTGTGTTACCTCTAAGGTACTGGATGTAGCTGAAGAAAGTGTTATGATTGTCTTTAGTCTGCAAGTCTATCTTTACCTCATAGTTAGCCTTGTTGGACTTTAGACCTTTTAGTTTTTTGTTTAGTGGTATAAGAAAGCACTTGCTTTACAGGAGTTGCTTTTCCTGATCTTTTATTATATACCCTGCTTAGGTGAGGATTACACCAGTGGGGTTTCTTTATAGTATTTGTTTTGGTTTATTTCTGTATAGGTATGACAACCTCTATGCAGCCATTCATATGTATGTATATTTTGTATTGTTTCTCTGTGAATAATTCTGCATAGGTAGCTTTGGTCATGGAATTGGGAGGAGCCTTGAATTTTGACAAACTGTCACTTAATGGGGTGTAGTTTGCCTTAAATAGTGCCTAACTGTTACTGATAAACTGTCTTTTCTGGGTTAATTTTTACTTCAAATGAGACAACTTTGTGATCTGACCTCAATAGTGAGGACATGAAATGGGAGGGGGGGGGGGTTGAGGGTGCACCACTGTCCCATGTTAGTAAGTACCAGATCCAGTATGTTTGATCCTCTGGTTGGGATGTGCACTAACTGTTTCAGCGTGTTTGTATTAATAAAGTTGTGCCTGTGAGTTTGAGTCAGTGTATGTTTCTCAATCTATAGTGGGATAGTTAAAGTCATCCATGAATAGGGTGTTTGGTTTTATGGTGGGTACCTCTACTAGGTTTAGGTAAGAGCTGTGGGACTCTAGGGGCATAGATGGTGACCCGTAGCTAGCCATGATGTAGTGAGGGACCTTATGTATGGTGACATGCATGTGGATGAGCTCCATGGTATTGTTTGTTGCTAACACAGGTCTGGACACCTCAACCTTTGGCCAGTCTGTGCTGTTGTTGGTCTAAATGTGTGGCAGACACTGTAGCCTTGCATTTCTGGGGTACTTTCTATGACTTTAAACCAAGTCTCAGTCATGGCACAGATGTCTACGTTCTCCAGAGTGAGGAGGGTATGAAGGGTGTATTTTGTTTAGGCTCCAAGCGCTGAACAGTTACACATTAAGGCTGGTTGTGACTTTTTAACTATGTTGGTAGTTTTGTCTTTTTGGCATTGCCTAAAAAACACTCTGAGTGTGTGGATAAAGCTTCAGCCAGTATACACACACACACACACACACACACACACACACACACACACACACACACACACACACACACACACACACGTATATATCAACATAAAATAGGTTTAGAAATGCACACAAAAGGTGAAACAGAAGAAATGCTAAGAATCCTGAGGGGGATCATCTTGACTCTGTAAAGCAATTTATGTATTTTTGAATATGGCTCAAATACCAGGCTTGCTCTACACACATAGACAATAGCCTTACTAGGGTAAACTGGTACTTGGTACTAGTCACAAGATCTCTCTCTTGCTTGTGTGTGTGTGTGTGTGTGTGTGTGTGTGTGTGTGTATATATATATATATATATATATATATATATATATATATATACATACATATATATATATATATATACACACACACACACACATATATATATATATATATATATATATATACACACACACACACACACACATATATATATATATATATATATATATATATATATATATACACACACACACACACACACACACACATATATATATATATATATATATATATATATATATATATACATACACACACACACACACACACACACACACATATATATATATATATATATATATATATATATATATATATATATATATATACACACACACACACACACACATATATATATATATATGTGTGTGTTTTTTTTTTTAAATTCAGGATAAAGCCCAGTTTACTGAACTATTGGTATATCTTTGTCAGGTCTTGAGATGGGGTTTTGCTAACTGAATCACATGATTTATCCATAGACCAGATTACCATATTAACTGCATAAAATAGTGCAGGAATATCAGTGATGTGTAATTTTATAGGAATTAATGAAATAGAAAAGAACAGTGGGTCCAAATAAAGGTACTAAATATGTTAAGGACTCAGAATCTAAAAACTACAATAAAAATATGACTGTTTTCCTTAAACAGCAACAAATATACTTTAAATTAGATAAATTCAAGGAAAATATAAAATATGAAGCTTGTTGGTTATATTTTGTAAAGTCACATATGGCCATTTTGGGGAGTTTCATACATTTGGATGAGATCAGTTTTACCTCTGTAGTTTTTAATATTTGCAGCCATTTTCAGAAGAAGATAGTGTTACACTGTAAATGCAATTATTTCCAAATGGATGTTAAATGTTAAAAACATACAGATGACCATTTGTCCCTATTCCTACCTATGGAGTGCACTTTGCACAATGGCTGTATCATACATCAGGAGGTATAAGAGCATGAGGAAATAGGAAAGGTCAGCTTGTTGTAAATGTATTTATTTTTTTCAAGTACCACTTTGCAGTGCAGCAGATGAGGCTTTTATTTTCTCTTTTTTAGTTTTTTAATTGATGATGGTGGGGGCACTAATTTTTTAGCCATACTTATTTCTCTTTAATAATGTTTACTCCAAGAGCATATGAGTAGGTAATGCTTACTGATAACTCAGCAAGAAAGTGATTTTTATAGTAAGCATATTGAAACTTTACATTTCTCAGGAAAAGGCAGCAGTGAATTTACACTGGCGCTTATGGTTAAATAAGTAACGCACCAATAAATAATGTGTTGTCAGGATGCTCTTATCTGTTACCTTTAGTGCCTCGAAAAAGTTATTAGTTTTCCCTAGCAGTAGCTTTTCTTCTGTCCTTAAAATGATCATCTCTTCACTACATTATACATGCACTTCTACAGCACATGGTACGTACTCCCGTATTATCAGCAGGTACTGGTATGGAACTGTTTTGAGACAACTTTAAACTAGTCTCAAGAATGGTTGAAAATTGTAGTTGTTATTCTGTTAATCAGTAAAAGGTACAGTTTAATTTACCTGTAACAGTAAATAATCAAAGTCCTCACTGCTGCAGTAGCCATTAGCCTATGTGGGCTGTTTGCTGCTCAAGAAACAATGATCTGCCAGCTTCTAAAAAGCTCTAAGCCCTCCTCTGACTACTGATTGGCTAATCCCGTGGAGGGAAATCAGCAGTCAGAGTAAAGGTTTCTTCATGACTTTCCTGTCTATACAGTGAGTGAAGAGCCTGACATCCTCAAATAACCATTTTGGGCATGAATGAAAGGTTTGTTCTTAAATATAACATATAACTATGGAAATCCAGTAGGGTTCATCAACCATGAGACCTTGCAGCTCAGATACTGTTCTTGCAGATGTCAGAGCAATAATCAATAGAATTTTCCATGTCAAGAACCTTAAATCAACTTGATAGGCAGTTTCAAAAGGTGATATAGTCAATTTCTCTAGCATGTAATTCAGATCCCAGGAGGTTTTAGCTGTAAAACTCCTTTCAGAAACTGTTTCACAGCAAACAAGAGGAGAAAGAGGAGGATGCATTGGCAAACATGCTAAATTGGCCATTAGATGAACCTTTATAGAGTTATAAGTGAGGCCAGAGGCAACTAATTCACAAAATATTTGAGTACCAGTGGTACAAAATCCTTGATGGGCTCCTGGCTAGTGGTTAGGCACCAACTAGAAAATCACCTCCATTTACAAACAGGATTTTCTAGTAGCAGGTTTTATTGCCTTCTTTAGTACCTGCTGCAAGTTCTCATGAAATTAATGCCTACAAGTTATTAAAATTGAATCATGCAGGCAGAGGTTGACGTTTATTGATACTGGAGTGTATCAAACTCCCTGTTTTGTGAGCAGATCCAGTTTGTGAGGAAGCTTATAGTAATTGCCCTTGGCCAGTTCCATAAGAAGAGATAACCAATGTTGCCTGGGCCAAAAGGGGGTGACAACTATTACCCTGGATATCAGTGGAAAGGGTGGAAATGCACAATGGAACATTCCCTTCCTGGGGAATGAAACAGCATTTATTTTCCAGGTTTTTTTGAAAGGAGCCCTGGAGAAAAACTTATTTAGTTATCTGTTTTGAAAGGAGGTGACAAGATCTATTTGAGGTGTTCCGCATAACTGGATTATTTCCTGGGAGGCCGTTTCATTTAATTTTCATTCATAAGGGTCTGTCCTAGTCCTGCTCAGCTAGTCTGCCACTATGTTTTTCTCTGAAGGAATGTTAGATGCTTGGAGGATTAAGAAATGCTGAAAAACTAACTCCCAAGCCATAATTTGCTAGCCTGTATAAGGGTTATGATGTTGTACCTCCCTGCTGGTTGATACATCACATAACTGTGGTATTATCTCTAAGCACAAGGAAAGGTTCTAGGGACCAAAGGTGATGGAGAGACTTTAAGGCATGGATCAAAACCAATGTTTTTTTTCAACTGATATGATTTGGTCAGTCTGTGGGATTCTACAGACCTTGCACCTTTACCCCTCTGAAAATTGCTCCCCCAGAAAAATATGATGCATTTGTGGTGACAGATTGGTTTGGGGTCTGAGGAGAAAGGGGGACCTGAGTTTAATTGAATATGTTGTCTCTGACAATACAGTTCCCTTTTTATAAAGCCCCAAACTGGAATTTGATACTCCATAGAATGAAAATGCTGCATCCATGTGCTTTTTCTTTTCTTTCTCATGTGTAATTTGGCAGGAAGTATCATGAGAGTCACAGAAGCCATGAAGCTTAGGATCCTGAAAAATTTTCTGGTAGAAGTCTGAGACTGATTGGAGAAGTTTAGGAAAAATTGCAGGTAATAAGGCCTTTTGAAGAGAAGGCTCTATAAGGCATCCTGGAAACACAATCCTGTGAGACTAAGTCAACGAGGATTTTGCATTTTTTATCCAGAAGCCCAGACTGGTCAGAAGAGACATAACCCATGTTAATGATTCGACATCTGGACGTGGACTCTGGAAAGATAAGCTAGTTGTCTAAATAAGGAAATAAGTAAATGCCATTCAGTCTGCAGTAAGCTACGACTGGGGGCTAGACATTTTCCCTGAAGCCAATGGCTATGAGAATATGGTAGTAAACATCTTTTAGTTCTAGAGTTACCAAGTAACTTGTGAGAAGAATGAGAGGTAACAGTTTCTGTAAGGTCAACGTTTTGAACTTTGGAACTTTTCCTACCATATTTAGAAATGAAAGATATAGAATTGATCTCCAAGAAGCTTTTTTTCTTTGACATCAGAAGCATTCATTAATAGAAGCCTTTGCCCCTTTCACTTAAAGGTATTGGCTATATGACTCCCATGTGTGTAAATACTGAAAAACATGAGGGAGAAGGTATTCCCCCGAAAGGAGATTTTTGTATCCATTGCTGTGTGTAACCCTCCTGCACCACTTTTAACACCCAGGAATCCAAAACAAACTTATACCAAAGGAGAATGTTTGGTATAACAACAGTAAAGAGATGTTGGCTTGGGGGGGTGGGGGGAGGCAGGAATTTTGTCATAGTCATTCTGTACTGTTGGTCTGTCCCTTTTTCTGAAAGAACCTCCATATGTTTTTTTATTTACCCTCTGGCCATCTCTTTTTTTGAATTTTGTTTGCCATAAAAGGGCCAAACAATACCTCTTTATTTAAAGATGAATCCAAAATTTCACACTTTATCTCATCAGGACACTTTTTGTTGCATACCCAAACATGTCTTCTCAACACTATATCAGTTGTAGTGGCCATAGACATAGTATCTGTTCAGTCACACACACTCTTCAAAGCATGTTTAGATACCTGAGAAGGGGTAGAAGCAGTTTGGTTCAAAAAAGACCTTTCTGTAGGATAGACACACTCTTCAAAGCATGTTTAGATACCTGAGAAGGGATAGATAGAAACAGTTTCATTCAAAAAAGAGTTTTCTGTAGGATAAGTGGAAGCCAATTCCCACAGACTGTGCATATAACAGATCATATATTTTCACATATATACCTACAGTAACTTATATAGCTTATCTACTTTTTTAGAGACTGATAGCTGGGCATCAGGATAAGTAGGGGGGGTCATTCAGCAAATCCTCAAGGGTTGGCAGTATAAGAGGGATGAGAGAGGAATGAAGTGTATCCTTTTGTAGTGTATCAATATATCCCCACAGTTTAGGGGGAACGCCTATCTCTTCCCTTAAAAATACCTAATTTCTGAAGGAAAAGGATTGATGAAAAGAAAACTCCAGATGAGGATACAAGTTAAAGATTTCCTCTCAATCAGAGAGTTGGGCTTGGGAACCTAGAGGAGAAGCCCTATCTCCATAAAAATCAGAATCATCAGTTCCTGTTTCCTCAGGAAATATTTTACAGGGAATGTCCATCTTGAAAGTACTTTGTGTACCAGGATTTACTGCCTGTAATGTCTGTCTATTTTATGTCAGGCACTCATCTTTTTAACAGTTATAAATTCATTATAAGAACAATGTTTAGCTTTTTTTTTTAAAATAATAGTTTTAGCTTAAGAGTACCAACTTGAAGGTGGGATATCTGGCTGGTCTAATGGTCTCTTGTCTCGTTACCTCAAGAAGAATCTCCCACACTGCCTCCCAAACCCAAAGAAGATGTTTCTCTCATTTCTGTATCCAGCACTGGAACAGTCAAAGAGGACACAGCTGGCCTCTGGTTCATGATGGCCAAAGGGACTAAAACAGAGGAAGCTGAAGAAGTAAGTGAGTTGTCTGAGGAACAATCAATGGCCACTGCAGCTTCACCCGCTAACAGCTGAGGCATAGACTGAGTCCTCACCAATGGCAAGAAGAACACCTTGATAAGTATTTTTTTTCTTTCTGGGTACTGTGGGAGAAGAGCCAGCTAGACCGGAATAAGTATCCATGCTGTAACTGTGGAAGAAGTACCAAATGCAGTAAGCGTAATTGGAGCAAGTCAATCAGAAGGTAAGTTGTCAATCAGTGTTCACAAGCAGCACACATACACTTGTAACACTTTCCTCAGTCCCTTAGATTATAAAATGTAAAAGTAGAACAGAATTCCCCTGTCAGTACTGTTCAGACACTTGCACACACGCTGACATAATCAAAATGGCAGGTAGGTTATCACAAAGTGAACATAAGCATAACACTGACGTGCAATTCCCCACCTGTTTCTATGTAAACTTTCCTGTTTGATAAAGTTCAAAGTTTTGACTAGACTAGTACACAATTATTTCACAAACACCTGAACATACACCGACAAGATAAAAATGGCAGGTAGGTTGTCACAAAATGAGCATAAGAATTACAATGACATCCAATTCCCCACCCATTTCTCAATAAGCTTTCCTGTTACACAAAATTAAGTTTACACAAGTAGTGCACAGTTTTTCACAAAATTATCTCCAAATATCTTAATAAACACTCTAAGCTAAAAATAGTGGCCCTGGAAAGGGAACTTTCAATATTAAGAAAAAATATCAGCTTTCTTAAATGGGGAGTACTTGCTTTTAGTAAAAAAAAAAAAAATAGATAAAATGCTATTTTTATAAAAAGGCAATGATTTCTGTGTGGAGGGGTTCCCCAGTGGTGATTGTCTGCCAGAAATGAAGCTCTTAGCCAATATCTGCTCCTGTGAAGTCTGAGAAATGCTTCTTCTCTTTAAAAACAAACCCTTCATCCGTGCCGAAAGTGGCTATTTCAGGATGTTAGTCTCTTCTGTCAATGTATGGACAAGATAGAACTGAATAAAGCTTCACTCTGACTTCTGATTTCCTCCATGGGTTTAGCCAATCAGAAGTCAAAGTGAAGGAGTAGGGGAAGTCAGAGGTTTTTGAAGCTGACCAGCCATTATTTCCTGGGCAGGATACAACCCATATAACCTAAGGGCTACTACAGCAGTGGAAATGGAATGATGACCATCAAAGCTGTCACAATAACAATTTGTCTTTGGTAACATACATCTTTTGCGTGGAGAAAGTTTGTATTCCTTGGTAGCACTTTTGCTAATATTTTCAATAAAATAGTAAACCAAGGCTGAAGGCAAGAATCTTGGATGGACAAGATCCAAGATATATTCAGTATGTAGGTAAATGGTGAGATTAAGTTGCCCAAGTGTTTTTTAACAGTCGTGAGAGTTGATCTCCATGTGTTTCTTTGTTAATGGTTTTCTGTTAAAATGAATGACTGGTCCAGTTCTGTATATTGTGTTTCCTTTAAGTGTGGTGCAGTGGTCAGCATTGTCACCTCACAGCAAGAGGTTCTTTGGTTTGATTCTTGGCTGGAGTGCCTTCTGTGCAGAGTATACATGTCCTCCCTGTGTTTGTGTGGGTTTCCTCTGGGTATTCTGGTTTTCCACATTCTAAAGACATGCATCTGGAGTGTTTCTCCCCAGGCCTCCACTGAAAATAGGCTCCATCCTAGTCGGACTTTCCCAGTAAACAAATGCTAAATAAATAGTAGACTGCATCAGATGGAGTTTGATGACCTTTAGGCTGACATTTTCTGTACATGAAAAATATTAGATAGGCAGCTACATTGGACAGAGTAGTTTGGGTTATGTACTTCTGGGCAGTACAAGGTACTAAGGAGACCTGGAGAAAAGAATTCCACTAAACCTGTGTAACTGAAAGCAGGCAACACACTATCACACAGAAAAACAGTGGGTTGGTTATATGCATATCTCATAGGCAGATAAAATGATTCTTTTAGACACTGTAGTTACAAATTCACAAAAGACAGGCAAATAGATGTATCAGAGCTGTAAAGTCATACTAGAAGGCAGAAATCTATAAAAGAATGTTAACGTAGTAGAATTGTCAGACCTCAATTATTATATGGATATTAATGCTGAAGGAATTGTTAAGTTTAACACATCATCCACTTCTGAATGACATACATTTCGAAGAATAAGAATATAAATTCATTATATGCGGTTATTCTAGCTCATATTTAACAGGAATTACTATCAGTGAATATTTTTTAAATATGGAAATTTGTTTTCCTAAATGTTATGTGCCCTTGAGTTGTAGGTTCAAGAGATATATATGAGAATATGAGCTTTGGGATGTAATAGCATACCACACAGGCTTTGCCATTCAGTATTATAATATATGCATCCTGCAAAATAAAAAGTGCAAGGAATCATTTATGTTTCTCATTTAAGGTTCACACTGCTTATTGTTCCAGTGCATTGTGCAGTCGTGAATATATGCTGTTGCAGAAATACACAGACCTATTTATTAATTTAAAGTTTGATAAACTCTGGTAATGGAGCAAGCCAGAAAAATATTTAACTTTTCCTAGAATCATGAAAATGAGAACATTACAATTTTATTTAAAACTGAACAATTAAAATAAGAGAATAAACAAAATAATATATGCTAAAACACAGTATGGCTAGAGGCCCTGACAAGGGGGCAAACATTCTGGATCTGGTCCTCGCCAACATGTCATACAGATGCACTGCCGGAACTGTTGGACCCTCATTAGTTAACTCTGACCACAAATCAGTAACCTTCGAGTTGGCACTAACACCAGAACTCACAAAGGGTGAAATTAGACTAAAAAACTTCACCAAGGCAAAATATACTCTCCTAGGTGAAGATATAAATGCATTCCAAGCCCCACCGCAAGCTGGAAGTGGTAACTACACTGAAGCTTACACTAAAGCCCTGTACAATCACTTGCATAAGAGTATAAATTTGTCCATACCAGAAAGAATCAAAGCCAGAGACACAAGCAAAAATAAGCTGCCATGGTGGACATCAAGCATCAACAAACGTTACAATGACACAGAAAGTTGCTGTCCAAGAAAACAAAGGCAAGGCCCCAACAATGGAAAAGCACCCTCCTCAGTCTCAACAGGCAAATAAGACAACTTGTCAAATCCTCCAAGGGCTCCTTTGAGAGAAACTTAGCAAGCACAGCCAAGGATAACCATAAGGCCTTTTACAGCTATGTATGTAACCTAAAGGGTAGGACCCAAGCATGTGCAGAACTAGTGACCAATGGTATCACATACACTGACCCCACAGAGGTAGCAAACCTGCTAGCAGGTTAGGTTTGATGAAAATTTTACTCCCTTGTCCCCTCCTAACTTACAACAAACCTTCCCACAAACTCCCCCCTCCCACCCTACATATCTGAAGAACAAGTCCTCCAAGCCTTGTTCAAGGCAAACAACACAGCCTCTATTGGACCAGACAACATCCCAGGCTGTTTGCTAAACAGGCTAAAACATCAACTAGCATCATCATAAAGTACCCTTTTCAATCACAGCCTACCACAGGCTTTGTTCTTGTGGAGTGTAAAACAGCAACAGTTAT
This sequence comes from Protopterus annectens, assembly GCF_019279795.1. NCBI lineage: Eukaryota > Metazoa > Chordata > Ceratodontiformes > Protopteridae > Protopterus > Protopterus annectens. The sequence goes on along the minus strand of NC_056730.1, from coordinate 587,658,175 downwards.
TCCCTTCCACAAAGGTGGCCTAGCAACAGGCCCAGAGAATTACAGGCCCATAAGCCTGACCAGCCTCATCTGTAAGGCCATGGAACGTATCATTATGGACCTCATGAAGGTCATGATAAAGGTAATGATCATAGGTGACCTCCAAACCCTTGATCTTACCCAATTTGGTTTCATATAAACATAGCTATTTTGTACAAAGAGCATAGAACATATAAAAGGAGTAAAAATCTGAGTTTTACAATTGGTGCAGCATACAGTGGTTAGAATATTGAGAAACAATTAAAGATATTATACAACAAGTATAGAATTGCTTGAACATAAATTCAAAAAGAAGTTTTCATAGACAAACAGGGTCATAAACTAGAAATCATAACTATAAAGGTGGCCTAAACACTTGGTTCACAGTACTATGCACTAAGTGAAACTACACAGTACACTTGTGATCTAGGGATGTTGAAAGTCAGGAACAGGTGAAATTAGTCTGGTTCTGTACAAGAACATATCCAAGTTTTGAATAGGAGATATTTTAGTAGGAATTTGAAAATATGTTTACTATTTGGACAGCTAATGTCAGGGGGTAGAGAGTTCCAGGCCTTACCAACTGCATAGGAATAAAGAGATTGGCCTGAGCTATGTAAGCAATTGGTAACTGTCAGTATGGTGGTATTGGAAGATCTTAGTTGACGCACAGTATTATGGAAGGTGAGCAGACTAGAGAGGGCAGGTATTTTATTTGGTTGGTATAGCAGCTGATGAGTCAGGAGAAGTTGATTGTATTTTAGTAGGTTAGGGAGTTCTAACCATCCTAGTTGTCTTAGGGAGAGGCAGTGATGAGAACGAAACTTAGCATTGGTTGCAAATTATGAGATTTTATTGTAGCAAGTAGATAGTTTCAGAAGGTCAGATTTGTGTAGGTTAGTTATAAATGGGGAAGCGTATAGTAAGGTGGAGAGTATATGGGTATGAGAGATAGTGATTCAGGGCTTCCTGTGTGAGGAAGCTCTTGCAGCAGTAGAGTGAACCTAGTTTTTGTGTGAACTTTGTAATTGTTAGTGCTATATGTTTGTCGAATTTTAGGTTTTGGTCAATAGTTACACCTAGTAGCTTGGCTTGGGTTACTGGTGTGATAACAGTATTGATGGAGGATGTTATTGAGAATGGCGAGGTAGGGGTGAAAGTTTTGGATGGGTGGAAGATCATGAGTTGGGTCTTAGATGGGTTTAGTATGAGTTGGAAGGAATTTAGCCATTTTTCTGTACTAGTGAAGGCTTCCTTGGTTGCAAAGAAATGCAGAAATTCAGGCTTCTTGAATGCAAAGAAATGCATCATCATTCCCTTCAGCACAAAGAATGTCCCCTCACACTATCAAATCAACAACAATACCCTATGTACCCATGAAGTGCTAAGGGACCTGGTATCACAAGTTGACTGCAACCTTAACAATGACCACCATGTGTCTGCTGTAGTAAGGAAAGTTTTCTACATAGCACACCTGATTAGTAAAGGCATCACTTCGCGAGCAAAAGAAGTTATAACCCCCCCATACTTGCCACTTATCTGGCCCATAATTGAGTATAATGCCCTGTTTGGCATGTACTGTACTAAGCACCTGCAGCAATTAGAGAGACCTCAGAGGTTTCTAACAAAGATGATCAAGGGCCTCCAGCATGTGCCTTACACAGACTGAATAAAGTTCCTGTTACTATACTTCATATAGTATAAACTTCTTAGGGGAGACTTATGCCTGACCTACAGAGCAATCCAAGACCCAATCCTAATGAACTTGGTGCATATCCATACATCAAACAGGACTAGGGCTACCCATTCTAGGAACCTAAATATGGCCTGTGACTTAAATAGGACATGCTGGAGGGACAGATTTATCTCCCAGTGACTGCCACATCTTTGGAACAAGCTACCAATTCATGTGAAACAGAGCACCTTTATGATACTGTTCAAGAGGAACCTGGACGAGTGGATGAGACACTATAAATTTTTACTGGGGATAGAGCCCACAAGGCAGTCATCACTAAATGCTGTCTTGGGCATTGACTGGCATTTCTGTGGTATTACATTGGGATGAAACGGCTAGGCTTAAAATGACCTCTGGGACAATATCCTAGTAATCTGCTATGATCCTATCATCCTATAAACAGCTGTATCAGGAATAAAAAGTGACTAGCAAATAAATATTAAAAATAAAATGTATGTAACAGTACACAGACTTTTAATAATCATAGTAACAATTCATAACAAACAATGTAACCCCATGTGAGACCCATTCAGTAAAAAAATGATTTAAGACAGCATAGTGTAACAGTGGTCAAGAGTAATAATTGAAATGAAATCTACCCTTTATGTAATCACTTAATACTAACCTACTATGTTCAAATTCATGGCAGTCCATAACATAAAACAAGGTGTGCATCGCAAGCCATCAGTAGTTGAACTAAGAAAGAGCGATCACTTGAACTTTTGCACAGCTGCCCTATTTGAATCTTACCAAAGTAACCTAGGCACTCATTTTGAAACTTGTTTGTGATATGTGTGTGTTGTTCTATGTTCGGCTACCAAAAAATAAAAAAGTCGAATGGCTAAATTCTGAACTGAACTCAAAACAGTGAAAGGGACAATTACAGAACGATGACATCTGCAAAAAAAAAATAAATAAATAATTGAATGGCCATAGCTGACCAACAACCAGGAAGTAAAGCAATGCATATGGTAAGTGAAGGGAAACCTTTTAAATTTGCCCTTTTCCTCACTGTAGTGTGATCTTGGACTTGGTGTATATAGTTGGGGGTGTGTGGGAGGTGCAGCCCCCAACCTTGGTTGGTTGTGTTTGCAATGCTGGTTGATTATGGCCATTCGATGAATTCTTTTTTTGCAGATGTCATTGTTTGGTAATTGCTCCTTTCACTGTTTTGATTTCAAAATTTAGTCATTTGACTTTTCTATTTTTTGGTAGCTGAACATAGACCCGTGTGTGTCAGGGTATATCTGTAGTCTTTGTTATTTAAATAGTAAGGTGTACAGTAGTAACTCTGTGCTCTTTTTAAATTGGAACTAGTTCACGTGTTGAAAAGCAGTGTTATAAGTTTCAGTACTATTAGCATAAACCTGCATATTCTGCCAGGTAGTTTTTGTAACTCATAAAGGCTCCTAGATGAGGTATCTGTCACCAGAGGCAAGCCACATTATATCTGAGTCATTACAATGCCTTTTCAAATGGCAGTTCTTGCCTCTCAATGTGAAAAATCAGGTGATTTTGTTTTCCCAGAATCATAAAAGCATTTTATTGATGTTTTGCTTTGAAGTATATCATGTGAATGACCATAGTAAGTGATAAGTCCAAACTTAGCTATAGGTGTATGAAGAAATAGACAGTACCAGTTGAATTCTTATTATGCTAAGAACTGCTCAGTCTAAGTGAACTTACTAAGGCCTGGCTGTTGTTCTGAAAAACATATTTTTTCCCCCCATTGTATACTAGGTGCTTTTCCTGAAACCACAACTTGAAAAAAGTTTTTAACGATCCACAAAGTCAGCCCTGGTTTCATGCAGTGAGATGCACCCTGACTATGACACACATGACCTGAGAGCAGCTAATGGTTTGGGTGCTGAAGGATCTGAGGAAGGAGGGGTGAGAAAGACCAGCTTTTCTAGCTTGGTCAGTTTGGGGGAGTTCTGCCTGTAATAAAGACACATCACTGGTGATAAGGATGTACCATAAGATTACTGTTAAACTATTATATATGGGGGGGGGATCTCAAGCTAAGTTACATGTCCAGTTAGGGCATAGTCCCCAAAATCCCTTGGCATGGAGGATCAAACTATGTGATGCTGCAGGCTGTTATGCTACATTTTCCATGACCAACCTGACATTTGTGCTTTCTCAGGGGAACTGGTTAGCTGGTTATTTGACGGTCAGTTGGATGAGGTTATGCAAATGAAAAAAAAAGATCCAAAAAGTTAGATTTCTTGATTACTGTTAATCTTTTCTTAACACCTGGGATCATATTTTTTTAGTTTCCCTTTTATTTCATTCTTTCTCAAGGGCACAGGACATTTGGGAAAACTAAGTTTCTGGCAAATACTGCATGAGTCACCTTATTAAAAATGATTCATTGTCAATAATTTCTGTTAAATATGAGATAGAATAACTGCATATTAAAAACCACAGTCCCCAGACTATCTCTGTTTTAGGGCTGGGGCTGGTGTGAAACCTAGGGGCATCCGGGGGGGGGGTGCCATTGACTGCCTCCACCAGAGATCTTTTCATTTTTGAACTACCCCTTGATTACCACCCATGTTTGCCTGTTACATTTGAGAGCTACTCTCTCTATGGACCACACCCCCTATAGGGAAATGCCTAGATGAACTCTCTGTCTTCCCTGGGGATGATCATACACATCCCAGCCTGCCAGTGTCTCAGACACCAAAGTTACTAAACAAACCCAGGTTGCCTGGGCCATAGTTAAGGCTTTATCCCTCTACACTACGCACTGGATCCTCTGATCATAATTTTGGAGTTTCCCTCTAAAGTTCTACAAAAAACTTTATCAGCAGATAACAAAATATGTCTGGTCTTTTGCCCTATGACATCTTAATGCTCAAAACCCAACTTCTCCTCCAAGCCACTCCCTCCATTGAACATCAGACCACCCAAAGTCTCTAAAGTGATTTATCTTGTTTCCAGACTATGTTAGTTGTAATGTATATGTATTTTCTGTCACATACGTCTTCTTATAATAAACCAAGGGAAATCTCCAGCACAGTATCTTTGGTACCCATAATAGTCCTAAGTATCTCCTCAAGGTAAAAGTCCTAGGTACCCCATCCCAAGAGAACACTACCAAAATGCAGCATTCATATACTAGGTCTACACTCTTGCAGACACATTCTAGTCCAGAACACAGATTTCCTCCATCTGCCAGTCTACTGTATATTTCTGCTCCAACCAAGGTTCTGTCCAATCCACTTAACAGAAAAACAGCAGATATTGCCTTTTGTTTTTAACCTGCAGACCAATAATGTTTTAACATTTCAGTCTGGGTGTAGTCTCCCATCTTAATCCTGGCATATGATGCAAATGTGCTGCTGGCATAAACAACCAACAACTTTTAATTATCCCCACATAACCTTGTAATTATGAAGTACTCAGAATTAATGTACCCTCTTCAACAGGCAGCTCAGATCTTTTAAAATAATTTTTGAACCTAAAAAAAAAAGAATCATCCACTATCTGGTCTCTACCACTTCTATGAAGTTGAACCGTCTCTATTTGCTGATGCATATAAAAACATATTCTAAATCCCAAAATAAATGGTTATACTAAGAATGTCTTTTACTGTCATAAAAATGTAAACGTACTAGAGTGTTAAAACACATCTACCAGTATAATTACCCCTTTCTCATAATATGTGTCCATTTTTTATTCTGCCCTTGAATTTTAAATATAATTATAAAGTAATAGTATATATTGTTCAATATATTCTAACTTTCATGAGATTTATTTTCTTATATCCAGTGATAAGTAGATAATTGACAAAGTCCCATTCATAATTTTCAATTTTCATATACTTTGTTGTACTTACCTTGCATTCATTTAGTTCCATATATGGTGGAATGTATTGCCAAAAGCATATCTTTAGCTGGATCTTATTGTTTATAATTAATTAATTACATTTAGCTGTCTTGACATTGAAAGCCAGCATTAAACCTGTTATAAAGACAAATGTTATGAAATATAACTGTAGTGAGACACAATTAACGTCATCTATGAAACATGATATATTTATAGCACTGAATCATTTTACACATTATATACTCTAATTATATGTACATGTATACATAATGAGAAATACCCACATTTATGTTTCTAATTCACTGTCTAAATGATGTTAAAATGCAAAAGAGTTCAAATTAACTTGTCATAGCACTAAAAAGTACATTTACTTAGGTTCATCGGTTACTACAAGGCTAACTGCCCTTGTGAGCCTAGCCAATTATCTCTTGTGAGACTCAAACCTTGCACTTTGTGTTTGTAAAGCAAACACCTTAACCATTAGGCCACCCTCCCACTTAACAAATATATAAACATAATTCTGCCACTACAATCAAATAAGGTAATCCAAAAGTACTTCAAAGTACTCCCACATTTCTCTTGTAGTCAGAAACCAATATTATAAACAGTGACTAGTGCAAGGCTGCTTCCAACCCAATACAAATAAAAATATTTTAGCATTATTCTTCCAATTAAACATACATTTGCCTGCTTTTTCTCTGTAACATCAGCAGTACTATTCTAACAAATAGCCTATAGCTCTAAATTAAAAATATAGTACCTAGCCCAGAAGTAATAAACAGGTTGCTGTTTTTTTTTGTATTAATTTCTTCCACATAAAGGGGTTATCAATTGAAAACATATTCTAAGCAATACCTTTTCATTTTACACCCAGAGAAAATATGATTGTTAACCTGTTTACATTATTCGGATGCATCGTACAAGTGATGCTCCCATTACATCCATACATGTTAAAGGTGTCTGCATTCATATTTACATAACCATCACTACTGTTCTCTCATCATACATAAATTCTACATCAGTTGAATATAAACACCTGTTTAATCACTTCAGTTATGATTATGTGGAGAGGCTTAACCTCTCAGATTTACTTATTTATCTGTTATGTTTGTTTTCCATGAAAATCTGACTGGTTCTTGCAACACCCATTTTCAGTGGAAGTCCAGGGAGAAAACCGTTGCATTGCATACTGAATAAAACAACTGAACAGATATTAATAACATAGTTTTGGCAATAAAAACTTTGATCAACAATAACACAGTAAAACAATTATTAAAAACATTATAGGATAAGTAATATAGTGAACTCATAAAGAATAGAGTGTGTTAAAAACAACTTGTGCGAAGTCAAGGACAAGTTGGAGAGAAGAAGGCTGATGTAAATGAGAAGGAATGAATCCTTACAGTCTTGCTATATTACACAACCAACAAGTTCCTTTTTGCATTTTGATTATATTATTATCCACCATACCATCATTTGCATCATCATAAAAAGTCTCAACATTAGTTGAGCACAAACACTATTTAACATGTCCAATGGATATACATGTATCTAACCAGCCCTATTAATTTAGTGTAGAAATGTCCCACCTATCGTCATCCTGCTCCAGCCATGTTGCACACACTTTCTCTTCTTCCCATTGATTAAGTTGTCCCTGCCATTTGCTTTTAGTTCCATGTCTACTTCTACTGAGATTGCACAGTTCTCCTGCTTAGAAAAACTCATACAAGCTATCTTGTCCAACCCATAGGGTGAATGTAGAGGTAATTATCTTATCTTGGTTTTTACCTGCTCCATCCTTGTAAGCACTAATATTCCATTAGTAAAAACACCTTCAGTACTCCAGGAAAAGTCAGTCCATATTTCAATTTTCACATTTTACATTCCCTAACCACCACAACAAACTGCAGTTGCTACTGTAGTGTAACATTTGATAAGGCGTGGTAAATATAAATAGGTTGTCCAGCTCCAACAAATAGCTTTCTTGGCTTCCCATACTTTATTCAAACTGTTTTAATTGCAACTGGACCATTTCCTTGACACTCATAGAATTCTTCATGATACTTGTCTCATCATCATCATTTTCTTTCAGCTGTTCCCGTTAGGGGTCGCCACAGCAGATCACCTGTTTCCATTTCTTCCTGTCCTCTGCATCTTGCTCTGTCACACCAACCACCTGCATATCCTCTCTCACCACATCCATAAACCTTATGTTAGGCCTTCCTCTTTTCCTGTTACCTGGTAGCTTCATCCTTAGCATCTTTTTCCTAATATACTCAGCATCCAAGGGAGCCCACAGGCAGGTGCAAGGGGGTGCACTGGCACCCCCCTGGAATTCGCTGACAAGTTAATCTTTTAATTTAAAAAAAAAAAGTTTTTTTTTTTAGGGCATTCTTCTTTAAGAAGTCCAGTCACAGGCGTGCTGACATCATCGCGCGCAGTTTGCGAGCGGGAATTACAATGGACAGTTTAGAGGATGCTGTGACATTGTCGCGCGGGAACTGAAATGGACAGTTTAGAGGACTTTACTGAAGATGGGACCCTTGCAAGTGAGCGGGAACTGAAACGGACGGAAGATGGGACGCTTTAGTGGAGCGGGAACTGAAACGGGCGGCTTTAGTAAGGTGTGTGTGGGTGTGTGTGTAAAATGCCCTAGGAGTTATATGGTGGTGGATAAAGAATAAGGCTTGAACCCTGTACCTTGGGCCCAAGTGGCAAGAGCCTGAATTCCCTACCCACCACCATTTGTAAAAATGTTGCAGGTTTTTCCCTCATACTTTTTCTGTTCCTCATAAAATCTGTGGTTTCTGTATTTGTGTCCTTGTTGCCTGACAGCTACATGTTCTCTCGTTTGATTCTTGGCTGTCTGGAGTGTTTCTCCCTGGGCCTCTGCTAAAAATTAGCTTATTTTCCAAGTCAGACTTTCCTGGTTAACAAATGTTAAAAAAAATGGGCACTCATTTCAATATCAGACTTCATATTCTTCAGAAAGTGCATGGTAACAAAAGCTTTTATTCTAGCAATTTTTTAAGTGTACAAGATGGATATTTTAAATCTATCCCTGTCTTTGGGACTGTATTCCCCCCCATTATTGGCTTCATCCAGGTTTTGTGCTAAGGTTGAGAACTGAATTCACTGAATATGTTTGGGGCTGTATTCACCCAGTATTGGCTTTGTTCAGGTATTTATTGGCTTCATCCAGGTTTTGTGCTAAGGTTGAGAGCTATGGTAAGAACTGAATTCACTGAATATGTTTGGGGGCTATATTCCCCCATTACTGGCTTTGTCCGGGTGTTTTTTGCTAAGAGGTTGAGAGCTATGGTGAGAACTGAATTCACTGAATGTTTGGGGGCTGTATTCACCCATTATTGGCTTTGTTCAGGTATTTTGTGCTAAGAGGTTGACAGCTGTGCTATGGTGAGAACTGAATTCACTAAATGGTAGCCATTTAAGTTTCAGTCTTCCTCTTTCACAAAACAGCTGATTTGGTGTAGTGGTATGTTGCTCTGACTGTTTTGCACAGGGTCCCCTGGGTTCAAGACGTGGCAGTAAAATGTATGGTGGTAATGCAGCATTTTATTCTAGCAACTTTCCAACATTATACAAGCAATGTTTAAAATGTGTCCCTGGTTTTTGGCCTTTTGTCTCCCCCACCCAATAAATTTTGGCTTTTTCCAGATTTCTTGTGCTGCAAAGTTCAGAGATACAGCTGAGTGTCGAGTAGATTTTACGAGCTGAGAGCTGCAGGGGAGCAAAAGTTTAGTGCTGCTTATGTTTAGTCTGCTTGCATTGTTAATAGCACAACAGATAGTGTCCTTGCTTTTGATGCTGAAGGCTGTGGGTTCTACTCCCACAGTAGGCAGATGCATTGCTGATACTGTACTGTGTTGTAAAGGGGGTGGATGCTGCAGTCCTTTTGGTAAAGATACCTAGTAACTATGAACCTGTTATCAGTTTGCTATCCATTCCCTATTGCAGTATTACTAGCTTATCATTTTTTTATTGCATGCAACAAAGGCAATTTATTCTTCAAGGGTAACAGGCACTTACTTTATTTGTAGATTAAACAATGACATATAAAGCAGCAACCTCTTTATTAGTTACAAATTTCTTTAATGTGGATTTTACTACTTCAGAGATTGTGCATATTTTTTACTGATACTGGTGGACTATAGAAGGTTAAGTAGACTTTTTATGATGGAAATGTTCTGAATTGGGCAGTTTTGTCATTGGTGTATGCATTTTGTTTCATTGTTTACTGGAAAAATGTTCAAAACAATACATTTAAAATGCCCTCTAACAACTGGACTGTATTGTACAAGGAATATAATGTAATACAGTCAGGAAGGTGTATCAAAGAGCATGTGTATGTTATGTTTGAGGGGCCTATGATTTTGAAGACAGCCCAGAGTTAATATTTATCTGCCACTGGCAAAATGTATTTTCTTTGAATGTGGGTTTCAATGCTGTTTCAATGCATGTGAGTTTCAAGGGCAGAGAAGTTTTAATGTTAGTCTATCTTCATTGTGAGACTGCATTGCTTTGTTTAACAGATATGTATTAGGGTTTGTGCTGTAAAATGCAAAATAAAACTTTCAAATGAAATCCTAAATCATCGCAGAAGTAAAGCAGTATGCACATTACAGTGTTTATGGTAAATGGGGCAAAATAACCAAGGAATGGGGCATTGGAATGGCTGCAGGGGGAGGCTCCATTCGACCATGATTTTGTGAGGGGGGGGTAGCAAACTCAGACAGCCCCAATTGAATTATACCTCTCAGTTGTCCATATCTTTGCAGAATGAATAGATATTTTCTTCTTATTTTTGGTTTGTTCCTCATAATATTTGTGGTTTTCTAGCGAATCATTTAGGAATGAAGTCACTAAATGACACATAGTTTCAGACGTCATAACCTTCAGAAAAATGCATGCTAATGCAAGACTGTCTTAAGTTTATACAAGAGCAATTTTTAGTAGTGTTTGTATGTTACCCCAATATATTTGGTCTTGTCCAGATTTCCTGCATTAAGAGGTTGAGAGGTATGTGCAAATCACTGTAGATTAGGAATATCCAAACCTCTCAATTGTCCCCAATTTTGGCTCAAAATGTTGCTCTCCTCTAATAATCACTCCTCCAAAATGGCAATTTTGGAAGAAAATGTGGAGGGTTTACAATTGTATATAACTAATGATCAGAGTTATAGATTACTTTTATTTCAGAAATGCATGTAGATGCTCTTATTTTGTTAGCTGCTCAAGTTAACAATGTTAATATTAAAAAGGTGTCCCTATTTTGTTAGCTGCTCAAGTTAACAATGTTAATACTAAAAAGGTGTCCCTTTTTTGACAGGTATTTTTGCATCACATTTTGGTCCATTTTTCATAAACTTGTGTTTTTCTGTCAAATTAGTGGCAAGTCATTAAAGATTGAAGTTAGAAAATAATGGCAGACATTTGAGTTTCAGATTTTATACCCTTCAGAAAATTCGTACTAATGCAAGATCTACTACTGTTCTATTATCTAAGTTAATAAGAACAATATTTAAAAATTGGCCTTATTTGTGGGCCTGTGTCCCACTTCTAGTTCTATGTATGGCTTTGCCCAGATTTCTTACTCTGAAGTTGAGAGGTATGAGTGTCAGAGCCATCACTGTCAGCCAGAGACATTTCAAATTATGACATACTTATTGCACCCCACCCTCCATTGTAGTGGCTCTGGATGTGTCCAAGGAAGGCAAGGAGCAGTTATGCAGTGTAAGTGTGCAGAGTATTCCCCCATCCAAGGTAGATCACAAATACGACCATGGCTTTTCATCTGTCCTTGATTTTGAAGAATGTTCTGGTTTTCTATCAGATTTTTATACTGTTGATTTATGCTTCTTATTATTCAGGAACTGCATGCTGTCACAGTGCCCTGTTGCTCTGTTTAAGTAGCCATGGTTTAATGCACATCAGGTAAGCTTGTCGTAGATTGTAAGATGCAAGTAAGCTTTAGTAAGCATATTGTTAAAGAATTACCAGCATTGAAAGCCTTTTCATTGTTGCCATGCAGAGAATATTTACATAACTAGATAATGTATAAGCCTTTGGTATTGAATGCATATGATAGTATTTGTAATAAAAGGACAGGATTACAGTATTTTCAGAAGCTCATTACATTTTATTGGAGACCAGTGTCTTATAGCAGTGTCTGTGTGTTAGTATACTTAGTTGGGTGGCTTTAATGGTATATGGTAAATAAGCATTGCTACCTTACTTAAAAGCCAAGCCCTGCAACAACTAGGTAAGCTCCACATTGAAGTCAAAACACAATAGTTCTGGTGGGTAAATGTACTCTGTAGTAATCAAAAAAGGCAAATGTTTGAAATAACTACAGCTTATGTACAAACACAATAGGTAGTGATGAAACAATGCTCTGCTAAAAATGCTTTAATGCTCCACGTTGCTGAGCTGCAGATCAGTTATTATCACTGGCTACCAGGATTTCACCCACTTCAGATCAAGCACGGTGCCGTTCAGTGCAACCTTCCCAGAACTAATTCAAGTCTGACCAGAATTATTTTGTGTGTGTGTGTATAAGAGGGAGGTAGCATACCCCTCAGCTGTCCAGGTTTTTGCAGAATGTCCAGATTGTTTCCCCATATTCCTCCTAAAAAGGATTGAAGTTGCTAAATAATGAGACATTTCAGTTTTATATGTCATGTCATTTAGAAAAATGCATACTAACACAAATCCTGTTACTCTTGCAATTTTCTAAGTTTATGAGAGCCATATTTATAATCTGTCCCTGTTTATTTTAGGCTTTGTCCAGATTTCTTGCACTAAGGTTGAGGCCTTGAAGGGTGTGGTATGTTTGTGAGAGAGAGAGAAAGTGAAATGCCCAAGTTAGAGTTAGCAGGTGGAATTTATTTTCAAGTGCATTTTCAAGGAACTGTGAGTTTTAAGGGAAGCGAAGTTTACTGCTGCTCATGCCAAGTCTATTTACAATGTGCAACTGTTTTGTTTAGCAAATGGTATCTCTATTGTGATATAAAGTTTTAAAGCTATGTTAGTAGCACCACAAGTAGAATACTTGCATCTTAATGGAGAGGCTTGAGGTTCTATTCCTACAGCATGTACATTTGTATGCTGCAGTCCTGAGGATGTCCTCCTTTGGATGAGATGCCTAATAACTATGAACCTGTTTTTCAGCTTGCCATCCATTTTCTATTGCAATATACCAGCTTACCATTTTTTTAATTTAACATAGGCAATTTATTCTTTGACGGCAGCAGGCACTGAATTTGTAGATGAAACACTGAAATATACAGTTGTTTTCTAGCAACAACATCTTCATTAGTTTCATATATCTTTAATGTGGAATTATTCAGATTACTTTTACTTCGGCAGAGACACTCAAACAAGTGTTGCTGTATAATACAAGGGATATAATTCAATTATATATTATAATTAATACAATCAGGTAAATCAAAACTTTTGCATGGCCCTAACAGTGTGCAAGGAGCCCATTGCTTGAAAACAGTTCAAAGGTAAATAACCTACCACTGGCCAGATGCATTTTCTTTGAATGTGGGTTTCAATGCTGTTTCATTGAATGTGAGTATCAAAAATAGAGAAGCTTTAATGCCAAGTCTGTTTTCATTGTAAGACTATTGCTTTGTTTAGGTTTAGTAAATGTCTCAGTGTTTGGGCTAAAATGTTTGAAATAAAAGTTGTAAATTAAATCCAACTGCCTGCAATCATTGTAGAACTAAAGCATAAAATAGTATGCACACAGATTTGAACAGTGTCTACGGCAAATGGGGAGAAATAGCCAAGTAATGGGACACTGGAATGGCTGTGTGGGCGGGGCATGGGGTGGGTGGACTTGGACGTGGCTGTGTTGGCAGGGGGCGGGGAGAGCTATGTGGGTGGGGCTCTGGGTTTGCACCCCCTGAAAAAAATCCTGCGGGCTCCCTTGTCAGCATCCCTCCTCAGCACATGTCCAAACCAATGTAATCATGCCTCTCTGGCTTTGTCTCCAAACCTTCCAACCTGGGCTGACCCTCTAATATACTTATTCGTAATCCTGTCCACCCTCGTCACACCCAGTGCAAATCTTAACATCTTTAATTCTGCCACATCCAGCTCAAACTCCTGCCTTTTTGTCAATGCCACTGTCTCCAACCCATATAACATAGCTGGTCTCACTACCCTCTTGCAGACCTTCCCTTTCACTCTTACAGGTACTCGCCTGTCACAAATCACTCCTGACACTCTTCTCCACCCACTCCATCCTGCCTGTACTCTCTTCTTCACCTCTCTTCCACACTCACCGTTACTCTGAACTATTGACCCCAAGTATTTAAACTCATCCACCTTCACCACCTCTACTCCTTGCATCCTCACCATTCCTCTATCCTCCCTCTCATTCACACACATATATTCTGTCTTAGTCCTGCTGACCTTCATTCCTCTTCTCTCTAGAGCATATCTCCATCTCTCCAGGGTCTCCTCCACCTGTTCCCTACTCTCACTACAGATCACAATGTCATCTGCAAACATCATAGTCCACGGGAACTCCTGTCTGATCTCGACTGTCAACCTGTCCATCACCATTGCAAATAAGAAAGGGCTCAGAGCTGATCCTTGATGTAACCCCACCTCCACCTTAAACGCATCTGTCACTCCCACCACAGTCCTCACCGCTGTCACACTACCCTCGTACATATCCTGTACCACTCTTATATGCTTTTCTGACACTCCTGACTTCCTCATACAATACCACAACTCCTCTCTAGGCACCCTGTCATATGCTTTCTCTAAGTCTACAAAAACACAATGCAACTCCTTCCTAAATTCTCTGTACTTCTCCATCAACACTCTCAGAGCAAAAATCGCATCTGTAGTGCTCTTTCCTGGCATGAAACCATACTGCTGATCACTAATCATCACGTCCCTTCTTAACCTTGCTTCCACTACTCTTTCCCATAACTTCATGCTGTGACTGATCAATTTTATCCCCCTGTAGTTACAGCTCTGCACATCACCCTTATTCTTAAAAAATCGGAACCAAAACACCTTTTCTCCATTCCTCAGGCATCCTCTCACTTTCCAAGATTTCATTAAACAATCCGGTTAAAAACTCCACTGCCATTTCACCTAAACACCTCCATGCTTCCACAGCTATGTCATATGGGCCAACAGCCTTTCCATTCTTCATTCTCTTCATAGCTATCCTTACTTCCTCCTTGCTAATCCATTGTACTTCATGATTCACTATCCCTACATCATCCAACCTTCTCTCCCTCTCATTCTCTTCATTCATCAACCCCTCAAAGTACTCTTTCCATCTGCTCAACACACTCTCCTCGCTTGTGAGTATGTTTCCCTCATTATCCTTTATCACCTTTACCTGCTGCACATCTTTCCTAGCTCAGTCCCTCTGTCTAGCCAATTGGTACAGGTCCTTTTCTCCCTCCTTAGTGTCCAACTTTTCATACAACTCTTCATATGCCTTATCCTTAGCCTTCACCACCTCTCTCTTTGCCATGCACCTCATCTCCTTATACTCCTGTTTACTTTCTTCATCTCTCTGACAATCCCACTTCTTCTTTGCCAACCTCTTTCTCTGTATACTCTCCTGTACTTCCTCATTCCACCACCATGTCTCCTTGTCGTTCTTCCTCTGTCCAGATGTGATACCAAGCACCTTTCTAGCCGTCTCCCTTACTAGCTCTGCTGTAGTTACCCAGCTATTTGGTAACTCTTCACTGCCACCCAGTGCCTGCCTTAACTCATCCCTGAACTCCACCTTACAATTACCCTTTTTCAATTTCCACCACTTGATCCTTGGTGCTGCCCTCACACTCCTCCTCCTCTTCTTGATAACCAGCATCATCCTACAAACCACTATCCTATGCTGCCTAACGACACTTTCTCCATTCACCACTTTACAGTCTCCAATCTCCTTCAAACTGGCCCTCCTACATAACATATAATCCACCTGTGTGCATCTTCCTCCACTCTTGTATGTCACCCTATGCTCCTCCCTCTTGTTAAAATATGTATTCACCACAGCCATGTCTGTCCTTTTCGCAAAATCCACTACCATCTGACCATCTGCATTCCTTTGTTTAACACCATACCTACCCATCACTTCCTCATCCCCTCTGTTCCCTTCACCAACATGCCCATTGAAATCTGCTCCAATCACCACTCTCTCACCCTTGGGTACAGTCATCACCACTTCATCCAATTCACTCCAAAATTTCTCTTTCTCATCCATTGCACACCCAACTTGTGGAGCATACGCACTAACAACATTCATCATTACACCATCAATTTCCAGCTTCATAAACATCACTCTATCCAACACTCTTTTAACCTCCAAAACACTCTCAGCATACTGTTCCTTCAGAATAACTCCTACGCCATTTCTCACCCCATCCACACCATGATAAAACAATTTGAACCCACCTCCTATACACCTAGC